>NC_056725.1:243788365-243920865 GCF_019279795.1 Protopterus annectens | reverse complement strand
ATACTGGTATATAAAATGTTCCTTTAGTTTTCACTGTAATTAGTCTGAGGACATCTTGACACATTAAAGAAGACAACCAATACTTACACCTGTTAAAGACTGTTAGTGCTGTGCTTTAGCTATAATTTCTTTTGTGTTATGAAAAAAGTACATATTTCAGCATTTTAATGGTCTATATTGTCAAAGAAATTGGCTGACATTAGCCCTGGTGTCATATTAAGTCTGGCCATGCTGGAGGTGAGCACTTCATTATTATTTTACAGACTGTACAACTCTTTCTTAAGTGGGTTAGTTATTTAATTTACATATCAAGTATATGCAACAATTATTAAATGGGTCTATAGACTTAGTTTCACCATTCTGTTACTGTCTAAGTAGTTTTACTATGTTTTAGAATTTCACCACTAGGAACCTGAAAAGAAAGAACAGTAGTATGTACTTAGACCCCCAAGAGTAAAATGGTTTGTGAACAGCAGCTCAGACCTCAGTGGGAAATATGGACGAAGGCCTCTTTTAAGGGAACAAGGATTTCATGTATTTTCAGTTACTGTGTAAAGCAACGGACCTTGTAAAATTTACGCTACTTGGATTGTTCTGATTTTGGAGGTTATTTTTTTTTTCTATAGCACCTAGTTCTCAGTGTATGCCTATTTACATGTATTTTCCCTCTTTTTCTGGTTCACCAAGACTTAGCATGTGGCCTTCCCCTCTGATTTAAATCTGATAAAATTGCTGTCCTGTAAAAAGTAGCAGTTCTACAATGCATAAAAGACAGCAAAGTAGGACTGCATGACAATGCCCACAACAGTATGAACCATCAGTATTGTACTGGTCACAAATTCTAATGCATAATAAAATTCTATTTATGTTTTGTAACTAGCTACATGCAAAATCAGTCTGATCAGGAATACTAGTTGTAAAGTAACTTATATACATTCATACTTCTTTTAAAGGTTATATTTGGTAGTTATTTGACAATGAGTTCTTATGGTTTCCTATAGCAATAACCAACGATGTGAGTGTAGTATATTGAAGATTTGCCCACTGTTGGTGTGGTTTAATCACGAGGATGAAGCCCAAGTGATTAATCAAAGACAACCGTGGGTAAATCTTCAATGTACCACACAACGGATTTGGTTATTGCTATTATATAATGACATTATTTAAGAAACCAATTACTTACTTTTCTTAAACAATGTCACTGTATGACGGCTCCATGGCATTCTTCTGCTTTCCTTGGATATCCCACTGCTTTTTTTGATGTACTGCACATGCATTGGGACTTTTGTTCCCACACTCAGGATTCTAAAATTCGATATTTCAGAATTTTGGGATTGTAAAGTGTTCCTATATATGTATGTATATGTATGTATATATATATATATATATATATATATATATATATATATATATATATATGTATAAATAGATAGATATGCACACAAACACACATATATATATGTGTGTGTGTGTGTGTGTATATATATATATATATATATATATATATATACATATCTATATACATATAAGTTGTCAGGATATTGTGACGCTCTCAGTCCACTTTCAGAATTACACTTAGTAATGAGACATACAACTTACCCAGCCCCTGTCCTCTGACCCATACAAGCAGAAATTGCAGAGATAAGGTAGTTCTGTGCCCACATGTAAGAGAGTGAAAGTCATCTGTCTTAAGCCCGAATAAATATGCATTAGTCAACTGAATTCATCAAGCAGCAAAAAATCATATATTCTTCTTGACCAAAGGACTGGTAATAACAAAGGCAGGTGTCCTGACTGATACACCCCTGGAATAGTTATTTTTCTGCTAAATTCCTATACAGTTGTTCTTTTAGCCAGAGTGATTGTGCAGATGTTAAACCTGATGCTGGTAGAGATTTAAATCTCTAGTTCGGTATTAGCGGACATATTTATATTTTATGTTTTTGTCAATTTCTATTACTTGATTTCTAGTTTGTGTTATTGCTGGCAGTATTTCCAGTTATTTTACTGTGTTTTCTTTTATATCCAACACAAGTCATGAGTCTGTTGGTTTAGCATTTATGTTTAGATTATATTTAACATCAATTATATCTGAAGTGTTCCATACACTTTCAGATTTATTTAAATTTGCCTTAGCATTTTAGTGTCTATAAATGCTTGTTCTAAGATTACACTAGGCATGCTAGTGTAGCCTTCAGTTTTGTTCTGTTTAATTATTTCTATGGTTTCAGACTCTGAATGTCTTCGTTGTTCTCAATATTAGATATCTCTTTCTCAGAACTTTAATGTTAAGTCCTTCCATCTGTTTGATCTATTTATTTTCTAATTGCTTGTTTGTTACAGCAGTATGATTTTCTCTTGTGAACTCAGTATGGGAACCAAGATGCAACAAATCTTGATTAATTTATTGTTTGCTTCCACCAACAATTTGCTATGGATATTATATTTCAGCATCCAGTCTTAAATATAGTGGTTCACTCAGTAACTGAATCATACTGTTCAGTCACTTGACAACACAACTGTACCATAAATTGGCTTTCATTTCTTCTACTTTTGCTGTAGCTTCTAGACCTGTTAATTAACTGCATTTCAAACACTGCTATTGCATCTCTGCATTTTTTTATATAACACATTTGAACACCACACTGGTCAGTGGCAGCTATTTATTTTCAATTACACTTTCAGTTTTCTCTCCTGGAATATGTTGGGCTACTTCACACTATTTTGAGCACAACTTCATGTATTGTTCTGAACTTCGTTGTCAGTCTCTTGGAAGTGTGCCTTCAGTAAGTCATTCTCACCTTGTACATTTTGACACTTTAATTTTAGAACAAGCAGGACATTGGCAGTATGTTGTATATCCAGTAACATTTCTTCCTACTAATTCTGCAGGTAAACAATGCCAGCTTGTATCTGATACTGTCTGTTTTTTGTCTTTAAAGTTGCAGTTCCAAGTGGCTTTGATATTTTTTTCTTTTGGTTTATATTTGATCTAGCATATTCAAGTTTATTTTTATGTTTCACTGTTCCAGCTTTCACAGAAAGCTGAGAGAGTCTTTGGGATTACTCAGCAATTTATTCTGTTTTATTTTGCTATCTGTTTTTGCTATTGAAGTAAGTGAACAGTTTTGTAAATATATGTATCTCAGTAGAGATTAAAACCTGTTCAAGGTCCATGACTGCAGTTCATATATTGCTTATACTGCTTTGCTTATTACCTCTTTTGCCCTTAGTTTTTCAAAACATGCAATTCACATTCAGTTTCATAATGTTTGTACTCATTTTCTTTCTTGCAGTACACAGCAACGAATGACCTTTTACTCTTAGCATAAATTGTAGCTTTACAAAATGCAATAAGTGTTTTGCTAAGCAGTTTTTCTATACACTCCATTTTTTTGCAAATCTCGAATATCACCATTTGATAATTTCTTTCACAACCTACCCTTAAACTGCCAGGATAACTCAGCTTTTTGCTGAAGACAGTTTCCATATGGGCACAAGGCAAATGTTATGTATAAGAATAACAGTTCTTCCATATGAACAATACAGTCCTTAGGGAGACTTAATTTTTACTTACATGTTTGTCACTTTGTCACTGGTTCTTTTTTACTGTTCACTAGGAAGGAAGATGTCAGACTATACCTCAAGTTCAGTACCATTTAAAGTTATGCAATTTGTAAGTGCTTTTTTACATACTGCACATTTCTTTCTTTAGATTTTATTTCTTAACAATCAGGATTTACATATACATAGAACATACAGCAGAATACAATTTTTAGCCAACCAAAATATTTTAGTATCCATATAGTTTCCACTGGAAGCAGTTATCAGACAATGATTATTACTTGCTTTGAATACAAGATGTTTCACAAAGGCAAAGCATATTTTGTTCATATAAGTAGTATGGGATGTGTCCATCCATACTCATGTGTGCTAACCCTAACCCCACCCCTACCGCTGCCTGAAACTTTGACCCTACACAATATGGTACTAAACATCCTTTCCCTAACAGTAACGCTGTTAGAGCTGCAGACACACACACACACACACACACACACACACACACACACACACACACACACACACACACACACACACACACTCTTTAAACCAGTTCCAAACATACCAAAACAATAAACACACACACACACACACACACACACACACACACACATTTTAAACCAGTTCCAAACATACCAAAACAACAAAAACACACACATACATGTACACTCACATATCCATATGGACACACTCAACCCCAATGCTGAAACTTTACTAACAAAAAATACAAATGTTTCAGCATTACTGCCCAGATCATTACACTTTGACTATTCTACCACTCAACAAAACTTTGGCAAACATTAAAATGGCTAAATATAAGTTTTCCTATATATATATATATATATATATATATATAGATATAGATATAGATATATATATACATACACACAGTATGTGTGTATGTGTGTCTGTGTGAAGCTGTGTATACTGTATGTGTGTGGGACAGTGGCACAGAGAGTAGCATTGCTACCACATAGCAAGCAATTTTCTGGTTCAGCTCTTGGCTGGGGTTCCTTGTGTGGAGACTTCATATATTCTCTGTGATAACATAGTTCTTGCTGTGTACTTTAGTTTTGCCCATATTAGAAAGACAGGCAGTAGGCATGGCTGTGACAACGCATTTATATTACGTTATTGAACAGTGAAATGTTCGAACAAATAATAATCGACTGCTAAATATCAAAATGCCGTAATGTCGAATGGCAATAAAAAAAAAAAAACACCCAAACAAACCATTAAAATGCTCTAAGCAGGGGGGAAAGCCCTCCTGCACCCCCCACACCTTCCACTACTTAAATATACCAACTCTGAGACTGCACTACAGTGCAGAAAATGGAAAACTTCCATGTCTGCACTGTACAGAGATCTCCATTAAACCACTCGACATTCTGACGGTTCGATATTTCCGGGTCGATTATTACATGTTCGAACATTTCACTGTTCGATCACGTAATATAGACCCATGACAACAACCTCCCATATTCTCCATATGTCTGGACTATGGGATAGGGTTGCAAGACGGAAGCCTTTTCTTACACAGAAAAACATCCAGGCCCGGCTAAATTGTCTGTTTGTATGTTATGTGCTGTGGTGTGTGTGTGTGTGTGTGTGTGTGTGTGTGTGTGTGTGTGTGTGTGTGTGTGTGTGTGTGTGTGTGTGTGTGTGTGTGTGTGTGTGTGTGTGTGTGTGTATGTGTGTGCATGTGTTATACGGAAAAAAGCCTGGCAGTCTTCTTTCCTTCTCTGTTTACCCAGTAAACTCTGTGGAAGGAGTCAGCTGCTCATGAGGTCACTATAGGATTCAGATGATTAGAAATGTACATATACGTATATGTATATATGTATCTGTGAGTGTGTGTGTGTGTGTGTGTGTGTGTGTGTGTGTGTGTGTGTGTGTGGTTAGGGCATTTGGTTGAATGACCAGCTATGTGAGCATCTCTTTGTCTGACACCATTTGGTTGACACAAACAGATAGGAACCAAAGTAAGACAAACTAGCGAAAAACAAAAAGACAGCTTGGAAACACCAAAGCAAATTCTCTATTATTAATTAGAATTGTTAGTATATGTATGTTTGTATATATATTTCTACCACCATTAAAGGTAAAAATTCTGAAGGAAGGGAAGAGTTGAGATGTTCTAAAATATTGTCAGTCATATTTGTTTTTAAAAAATGTTTTAAGTAGCAATAATGTGGATGCGCCTTTAAGACACAAGATTTTAATTAGAAGTGTCATGTGACAAAAAGGATGTGTATATATCGTTTGTGTTGAAGTTTGTTCAGTTTATGATGAAGTCTTGCCACATGTGCAAGGCGAAAAGCACTTCATTAAACTGAAAGAGAATTAAACTGAGAGAGAATTTGCTTTGGTGTTTCCAAGCTGTCGTTTTGTTTTTCATTTGTTTGACACAAACAGATGTTTGACAGGTGTGTGAGGTTGACAATTCTCAGTTAGGGGAATATTCCCTTTCCCTGTGGACTGTGTGATCTTAGAGTTATTACATATAATTAGCAAGAGGTGTTGATGGCACAGATCCCCCACATGGGGGTGTAGGGGGGCTTGCCCCCTTCAAAATTGCTTGCATTTGGTATATTCTGCTCCAGGGTAATCTCTAGAGCATGTGCAGGATGTGATGGTGTTTGCTATTTTCATGTAATTACATCAATATTCTGGATGTCAGTGAAGCTGGTCATTCATCCAGCTGCCTTACATCCATATCCTTCTGTCAAAATGGCAATCGGTTGTTCCCTCCAATGATTAAAACCTAATTGTTGAAACTAAAACATCAATCCACAAAGGACTGAAAAAAAAAAGCAATGTTTTTTGCAAGAGAGGGGACTTCCCATCCCCACACCCCCTCCTAGTTATATATACTAACTGTGAGATCACACTACAGTGGGCTAAAAGGTATATTCCTTGATCCTCACTGTATCAAAATCTTGTATTGCAAAGCCGGTAAATTTCAACCAGCTTAACTTTGATCAGCTGAACCCGCTCAACTAGAAGTTGATGACTTTCTATATTTCAATGGAAAGTTGTTCTCCTATGAAATATATATATATATATATATGTATGTATATATATATATATATATATATATATATATATATATATGTGGGTCTACTTCTCTTCATCGAAAGTACATCACTTCAAAAAAGAAAAGTAGACCTGCACTTAACAGAAAGTGCACTTAACCGAAAGTGCACATCCGCGAAGAAAGATTCAACGAACTGTTAAGGAACACTGAGGTGCCGAAGCGCACTACAGTGTGGAAAAGGGAATTTACTTGTTTCCTCACTGTAGTGCTATTTCAGAGTTGGTATATTTAATAGGGGGGTCTGGGGGGTACAGGATGGCTTGCCCCCTTCAAAAATATTGTTTTGGTGTTCCTAGTCAGTTCATTGAAACGTTCTTCACAAAAGTGCACTTTCGGTTAAGTGCACTTTCGCGTAAGTGTGAGTCTGCTGTTCTTTTTCCAAGAAGTGTTCTTTCTATGAAGTACAGTAGATATATATATATTTATTTGACATTTGTTTACTGGGGTGGTCCGACTGGGTCTACAGAACCCATTTTCAGCAGAGGCCCGGGGAGAAAAGCTCTACATACAGTACAATACAAATACAGTATAATCCAATACAATAAAAATTACTTTAGAAATGCTATACAAAAAATAAGTTGAAAGAACAAACTGCTACAAGATGTTGAAGTATATTACAACACATCTAGACAATACTATACAGTTAAAATACTACAGACAATAATAGTCACTCTCACCATACATGATGTAGACATTGTCCAAAAAAGTAGTATGTAGGTTGTGCATTGTGTGATATTGACTGTAATAGTACAAGCAAAATCAAATGTTAGTTTCAGTTATGAAAATAGCAGCCAGAAAGTTAGTTATGCTATACAGAGGTTATTACACAAATAAACAAGCTTAAATCAAACAAAGCACCAGGTAATGATGGTATTATACCAGAGATCTATAAAATTCTTCCCAAAAGTACTTATTCATTAATACATAAGGTTTTTATTTTGGCCCAAAATGAGTTAACAACTCCCCCATCTTGGCAATACACATTTATTTCACCAATTTTAAAACCCAATAAAGACCCAACCAGATGCACTTCATATAGACCTATTTCATTACTTAACGTTGACTATAAAATGTTTATGAGTATTTTTGCTGATAGATTAAAGACAATCTTCCCAGGCATAATAGATATAGACCAGACAGGCTTTATTATAAGTAGAAATACTTTTGATAATATAAGGAGAACTTTAACGTTAATTGATTTTGCAAATAGGAAAAAGAAAGATTTAACACTTATTAGTCTCGATATAAGTTCAGCATTTGATTCAGTAAGTTGGGACTACTTGTTTATCTTACTGAAGTGCACAAACTTCTCTGATGCATTTGTAAATCTGATTGAACATCTATATAAAGGAGCATTAGCTTACATTAAGATAGGAACATATGTCTCACAAAAAATACCCATTTTAAAAGGTACAAAACAAGGGTGTCCACTCTCTCCACTATTATTCACTTTAATAATGGAGCCTTGGGTAATTTGATTAGAAACTGTACTGATATAGAAGGATTTGATATAGATGAAAATACAATATCTAAAATTCAACTTTTTGCAGATGATGTACTAATTACATCAGCAGGAACTAACTCTTCTATGCAGTCCTTATTTGATAAAATGATGGATTTTAAAAATATCTCCGGTTTAATATTCAATGAAGAAAAAACTAAAATATTACCTATATACACACGAAAAAATGTCCTCATTAATGATTTTAATAAATATATACCCAACTCAGCTCAGATAACTTACTTAGGTATAATATTAACTAAAGATATTAAATCTATTATACATAATAATTATAGTAACTGTCTTCTTAATATACAAAATCTTTTCAATAGCTGGAGCAATATCTTTTTTACCATGGAAGAGAGACTCACAATTATTAAAATGATAATATTTCCTAAGATATTATATTTAATACAATCAATAATTCTCCCACCTACAAAAATAATTATTAAGAAATTGAATTCATTAATGTTAAATTTCTTATGGGCACCTAATAGACCTAGGATTGCATTAAAGAGACATACTAATAGCTGGTCTCAAGGGGGCATTTCATTTCCAGACTTTAATCTATATACTATATCTTCTATTATAAAAGTTATTACTTTGTTAATAGATCAGTCATATGTTGCAAGATGGAAAGATTATTGGGAACTAATTAGTATTCACTTCATGAAAATCTCTTTAATACATAAAAATATTATTGTAAATAACCCCATGTTATGGTTACTAAAAGAATTTTGTACTTCATCTATTACACCAAAATATATAGTTAGTTACCCATTAAACATTATTATCCGTTATCGTAATTTTATATTTATGCATCCTAAGTATAAGGAATGGAATTTTATTCTATTCCCTATAATGTATACGCAAGGTATGCTTTTGTCAACCACCTCTGAAAGAACTCTTTTAGTCACAGAGAATGATCTAAAGTACTGGTATCAGTTGCTGTCTGATAATAAAGTAAAAAATTTAGACTTCTTAAAGCAAGAATTTGACTTGAGAGAGACATGTTGGTTAGAAATTCAGACTTTTAGACAACATCTTATTAATAAAATTGATTTAATGTCTTTAACAGTTAAAGAATCTGTTACAATTCTGATTGATTACTTGATATTAAATTTACAACATAGAGTTTCTGATAAAGGTAAGCTCTCACACTTACATAAAATTATCAGAGAAGAAACTCATTACAGTTCAGATACCTATTGGAATTATTTCATTTCCATTAATGATGAATCACCAAAACAACAAGATAAACAATATATATTGGAATCTGCTTATAAAACTACTTCTTCCATTAATTGGAGACTTTTTACTTGGAAATTTTTACATAGATTTTTCTATACACCTTTCATGATGAATAAAATAAATAATAAAGACAACTTATGTAAAAGATGTAATGTGGAAATAAATGCTGATTGGGCACATATGTTTTATGACTGTATAAAATTGAAGGAATATTGGAAGTTAATCAATGATTTTTTGCAGGCCCTTTTCACAGATAATTTTATTGTTTCTAAATCACTTATATTATTTAACACTCCTGTTTCTAAAAGTGTTAAAAAAAGTTAAGCTTCCCTTATTATGGTCTATTCTAGCAGTGGCTAGAAAAATAATAACCAGAAATTGGATTTCAGATACCCCTCCTTCATTTAATGAATTTAAAAATGTTATGACTGAAGTGTGTCATATGGAATTGATGACAATAAAATCAAGAACTACTAGAAAAACATCTTACTATGTTATATGGGATACTTTACAAAACCTGTTAAAAAAATCTTAGTTTCAATAGTAAGACATTATAGTTTAACCAATTGATTTGATTTGTAGTGGATGTCTCTGTAAATATGTTGGTTATTTTATTGAATGTTATAACTATTTATATTTTAATTGCTTGTATAAAATTGTTATGATATTTATTTTGTATGTTAAAAACAATAAACTTGTTTAAAAAAAAAAAAAAAAAAAAAAAAAAGAAAGTTATGCAGATAGATTGTGAGGGAGAGAGAGTTAAGAAGAATAGAAGCAATAAAGCCTGAACAGTAGCGTAAGGATATGGTATAGAAGCAGAGAAGGGGTTAGGAACTTGCAGTCTGTGAGGGATTAAAATGTGACCGAAAGAGGAAGACCTGAGCATTAAGCAGGCTTTATGTAGGAGCAGAGCCATGTATTTTTGAGATATTATTTTTAAAGAGGCTTTGAAATGGGTTAGTGCAGGCATAGACCTGGTAGCTAGAGGTAGTGAATTTCAAAGTATAGAAACATAGTATGAATACAGATAGTGACCAGGTTTTCTTGTGGGTTTTGAGATAGCTTAGAAATTTTGGTCTTCAGATCGTAGGGATCAATTTGGCGTGTAAGGTGTGACTAGACTGGTTAGTGTGGGGTAGGCAGTAGGCTTGAAAATAAGGCTGTGTAAGGTAGATAGCTGAATATAGGCAAGTTGGTTGGGGAGTATCTATATATATATATATATATTAATATATATATATATATATATTTATATATATATATATATATATATATACACATATATATATTTATATATATATATATATATATATATATATAAATATATATTTATATATATATATATATATATATATATATTTATATATATATATATATATGTTTATTTAAATATATATATATATATAAATATATATAAATATATATATATATATATATATATAAATGTGTATATATTATATATATATATATATATATATATATATAACACACACACACACACACACACACACACACACACACACACACACACACGCATATATATATATATATATATATATATATATATATATATATATATGTATATGTATCCAAGGAATAAACTTCAGAGGCAACACGACTATTGGAGCCGACTATTAATTATAGAACTTACAAAAATAATAAAGATCAAAGGCCAGTAAGCGCTTATACATTACACTGAACACTTCATCAGACTTTTAAAAAACACTTCTGCCTTCTTCAAATTAAATACATGAATCACATTCAAAATAGACCAATAGGAAAAGTATTTCTGTTAAATAACTAATTAAAACTGCATGAACCAAAATTCAACAAATCAGCTAAGTTTTTACCATAAAACAACACCGATAATACATCAGCCTTAAATTAATAAAACTTTCCTATTAATCAGTAAAATACTTTTAAAAATTCTTATTCAGTGATAGTTTCAACTTTTCTATCTACAACAAATAATATAACTTAACTAAGCTAAAAAACATATCATATTCATCGTATTATAACATAAAACATTTAGTTACAAAATCATACTTGGTTAAAGTAAATCATGATGAAAATTCTAAAACTATATGACACTTGCAAACATTTAATGGGCAAGAGGTCTATCCTTTAAGAAGGGTTTCAAAGAAACCCTATCATTGAGGCTATGTGCTCTATCTGTTTGTAACCTAAGGATCCATCCAGTTTCTTGCTTCTCTTTGTGGTTCCTAATATCTCAGTCCAGCTGCCTGATATATTAATTCTATGGCCATGAAACAAAACTGATGTGTTGTATCTGTATGCATAACATGTTTGGCTAGAACGTTCCCTTTGTCCTCTTTATTGATAGCATAAATGTGCTCCCTAACACGTTCTCTCAATGTCCTGTTAGTTTTAGCTATATAGAATGAGCTACATTTCTGACATACAGCCAAATATATAAAGTCTCTAGTCTTACAATCTGCATAAAATTCAAAAGAAAACTTCTGGCCTCTATCTGGATGAGTGAAGGTATAACTAGACATGAAGCTATAATGATTACATGTCCTACATGGAAAAGTCCCTTTTCTGACTGAGGTGACTCGTTTCCTATCTGTTCTCATAGCATAGTATTCATTTCAAAGATTTGGTGTTGTTACATGCAAAATTCGGTCTACATCCTGCTGCTTCTTTGACTTCATCATGCATAGTTAGTATATGCCAATTCTTATGGATGATATCCCTAATCTTTTTTTTTATCTTTTGTATAAGGTATCACTATTCTGTTTGTTCTTCCTAAATGCTTCACATTCTCAAAATCTTGATCAGGACTACCTGTGTTCCTTTTAATATAAGGTTTCTCCACTGTGTCCCTTCTTATCACATTATCATCAGGGAGTGCATTAGTTTCACTACTGCGATAACATCTATCCCTAAATTCATGCTCTAAATTGCTCAAAGTATGTTGAAAACTGTATCATTGCTAGTAAGCCCAGAGACCCTTAAAGCCTGACCCTTAACTATGTTGTGATAGATGTGGTGGGGATGCATGCTTGTACAATGTAACAGAGTATTCTTTCTGCAAACTTTCCTAAACATCTCAGTGTGTATCACTTTCCCTTCTTTATGTATTAATACATATAAAAACTTTATTTAATTAAGGGACCAATTGCCTGTGAATGAAAGAAAGGTGGTTGTCCCATTTCTATATTCTATAAACTCATTAAGGGTTTCAATATCACCTCTCCATATCAAAAAAACATCATCCACAAAGCGTTTGCAGTATTTAATATACGTACTATACTGTGTATTGTGCAAAACATATATTTCCTCCCAATACGCCATCACCAAATTGGCGTATGAATTGGCGTAAGGAGTTCCCATCACCATACCTTTCTGTTGTAAAAAAATACTGCTTATCATATATAAAAATATTATTCTTTAAGATGATCTCCATCAACATGGCACATCTAATAATCATGTCTCTAGGCATACCTTTTTCTGTTAAAAATAATCTCATAAATTCAATACCAGTGTTGTTGGGGATAGTGGTAAACAGAGAGGTAATATCTAATGTCACTAACAAATCAACTGTCGTGTCAGTATTTAATGCTGTGTATCCAGTTAAGGTTAAAATTGTTCAGTATCTCTAATAACTGAAGATGTATGATTAACTATTTGCCTCAACTGTTTTTCAACATAATGCAGCATAGATTATGTCAACCACCCTCTGCTTGAGACAATTGGTCTCATTGTAGGATCCATTACATTTTTTTGTATTTTTGGTAATCCCCTAAATGTAGGTATGACAGGTTTCTTAATCAAAAAATATTTATAGAAGTCAGAATCTATCACATTACACATAAACAATTCATATAAATTGCTATGGACATCTTTGATAATCCTATCCAGTTGTAAAACATTCTAACTATGATATGTTTCATGTTCAATCAATAAATCATTCATTTTGGATTCATAAAAATTCCTATCCATAATAACGATGGCTCCGCCTTTATCAGCGGGTCTAATGATAATCCCTTCATTCTCCTGCAAGGCTTTAAGAGCTTCTTTCTCTTTAAAATTCAAATTATAAGAATCATAACTCTATTGCTTTTAGCCATATCTATTAAATCTCTCTCACAAGCCTTCTCAAATGCCTCTAAAGGCAGATATAATTGGGGTGTAAAAGTTGAAGGTTTTTTAAAACCATTGTTATCATTACTATTTGTTTCACCATAAAGAATACTAAGAAACACTTTCCTTGTAAACAACTTAATGTCCACTAATAAATCAGTAACGTCAACACTTTTAGCAGGAATGAAAGAGAGACCCTTATTCAACAGTGCCCTCTCCAATTACTTTAAAACATAATTAAACAAATTAATAACTAATTCCGACTCACTGGTCGTAGCACCTTCTTCTGGAACTCTAATCTCTCTTCAGAAGATTTGTGTTTCCTCATTTTCTGTTGGGGTGTCCACGCTTGTTTGTGTACCACCCAAAAATGTAAAGGAAAAGGGCAAAAAGTAGAGGTATCTTTTAGTGTAGAAGCTACTTCATGTGTAGACTTTTCTTTTCTATGAAAATCTTGTACAGTGGAAATGCCCCTATTTACATTCTCCTTACTGAAGTTTGGTTTCTCAATTAATGTATGTAGCTCTGGAACACATCCGACATCTTTACTATTCCCCTCCATCTCAGTAGCATTCGAAAGCGGTACTGACGTCATAGGAAGAGAAGATGCTGGTTTAGATTGGTCAAGAGGGGTGGATTGTGTTGATTCTCTGCTTCTCATTGGTTCATGAGGCCACGAGAACACATTTCCTTTCTGAAAATCAGTAAAGTCCCTTTCAAGTTTCTTTTTCTACATCTGCATTAACTTATTGACTGAGATGGAGGGGAATAGTAAAGATGCAGTCAGTACTTTGTACAAATGAAGTAGACCCATATGCATACACACACACACATATATATATATATATATATATATATATATATATATATATACACACACACACAGATATATTAACATATATACACGTGTAACTATATATATATATATATATATATATATATATATATATATATACACACGCACAATATATATAGGTTCATAGGTGTGTACTAGGCTAATGGCCCTGGGGCCTAGGATTATCCTGGCATCATGTCATCCAACCTCCTTAGTTCCCAGTGCCTCTGTCGAGTACAGCCAGTTATCCCCAGGGTGAATTTTCTGTTTCCCATCCACTCATCAAGATTTCTCTTGAAGAGGTTCAACAAGGTGCTCTGCTTGACATGTATGGGAAGTCTGTTTCATAGCATGGGCAGTCTCTAGGTTATGAACCTGTCCCTCCAGCATGTTCTATTAATTGTGGTAATGAAGTTGAGGTCTCTAGAGTGTGTGGTGCAGAGGGATTGGGATTTCTTTAGATGTAGCATTTCTAATAGAGCTGGGTCAGACATGGCTTTGTAAGTCAAGCAGAGATCACCTCTAGTGCTATGTTTATTGTATCTCATTTTGGTTTGATTAGGTGCTTGTATTGCTATGGTGATTTCTCAAACTAATGCTGGGAAGTGATTGTTGATGTTTCTTTATATGAGATGGGGTTGTATTCCAATGGTATTTGTTTATTCCTTTGAATGAGATACTTAACAAGATTTTGGCTTAATCTTTCAGTTTTCACATCTGCATCTATGTAAGAGTTAATCTGCTCCATATGAGACATAGTACGTGTAATTTAGATGCTTCAACTTTACTATTTTCTGTGGAGGTCAGGAAGATGTGTTTTCTTTACTCTGGTGGCCTCCTGTCTTAGAAGAGTGAGTGTTGCTGTTACCTGGGGCATTCTGTTTAATGGATGTTTTATTATTGGAAGTAGGGCATGCTCTTGTTGTTACATCTGTCTTATATGGGAAAAAAGGTGGAGCTGCCAGGATAAAACAGGGAGCAGTGGATGGTGGGGGTGTATTTATTTATTTCCATTTGCTGTCCTTGATAGTCTTACTGAGCTATGAAACCCTTTTCAGTGGAGTTCCAGGGTGAAAATCTCCACATATCAATGTATACAGCAGGGAGAATGCAGAAATAGACACTCAATTTGAATTTAACTTCAAGGAAAAATTATGCTTGATTGGATAATGGTGTAGGGAAAAGTTTTAAACTACACGTGGCAATATGTAAAAATATATCTTAAGTACAGGAACACAGAAAATGGTATCAGTTAGTCAAAGTAATAGACAAAGTTTAGTTATTGTTAGAACAAGCAGACATAATGAAATGCTAAGTATAGCAGAGTAGGAGCTATCACGAAATATATGAGAGACTGGAGATAAGGTGTGATTTTAAGAGTGTAGTTACAGGTGATTGAGTGAAGTGAGGATAAGAAAGGGAAGTGTAGAAAATGTAAAGAAAGGTAATATGAAAAAAAGTGTTTAGAGTAGGTTATATGCCACTTAGTAAGCATTCATGCCATATTTTACACATAGATGTAGGGAAACTTTCATCTGTAAACAAGTTGATGGGAGGTGTATATAGGAGTTTTTGCACAAGTCTGGGGGGCTGATTTTGCAGGCAAGCTTGCCAGTTTTAGGATTCTGTTTTATAGGAAGATATAGTTACTGTATGGAAGGAAAGTTGTGTTCTGTCATCAGTCTCAGTACAGTGAAATCAAGTTTGTTTCTTGGAATTTAAATGGTATGTTTAAGCCACTGAAAAGGACTAAGATCTTTCAACATCTTAGAATTGTAATGCCCAACTTAGAAGAGTCGAACATAAGAAGATGAGGGATGCTGCAATTTTGTTCTGCCTGTGCTGTTTGTGATTTGCAACATTATTTCTTTTTGTGACAGAGGTGACCTCTTGACCAGGGGTAAAGTGTGTGCTGTGGATACAGAGAAGTACTGAAGTCTGTAATCAACCCTTCCCAAAATTCCAGACCAAAAAAGACTAGACCCTTTATTTAACATTATTTTGGATATTGTAGAAGGGAATTTAATCTTGGTGGAAATTTTCAACAGTGGTTTGAGTACAGAAGATGAAACTGGTATCCTGCCTGTTTAGACTCAAGTTTCTCATTAGGACATTAAATGAGATAAGTAGGCTACAATGTTTAGATGTTGTTCTGTGGTTTTCCTTCTGAGGTCAGGATGTGAGACTTCTGCTCACTGTGATGCTCAGCATGGTATTAGGGGTAGACTCAACAGCGTTTTTGTACAAGCACACTACACAAAACTCAAGCATGCTTTGAAGAAGCGTCCATGTTTCTACACTCTCTTTAGTTTAATACTCTCACTTCAAGGATGCTGCAAATCAGAGAAAAAGCAGAGTAAAATATGCACTGACCAGCTCCTTCTCCAGGATACTGTGATCCCATAGGGCATACAGATTACTGGGCTTTGAACAGATACACATTCTTGCTATCTAGGACAAGCAGATAATTTCAAGTACCTACTCTCTAGGACAGTGAATCTCATTTAACAAAAACAAACAGTTTTAATGTCAATTAACTGATTGACACCCCTTTATCTCAAATTAGTCATGTGTTAAGATGACCAGTCTTTATCCCAATACGTTTTTCATGAAAATGAAATTTGGGTGATAGGACGACTATTCCATAAGTGGGCCCTGGTTTTGGTAGATTTTACTAGAAAACGTTTTATGTACGAGTCTTGTAGAATAGTGTGTGTGTGTGTGTGTGTGTGTGTGTGTGTGTGTGTGTGTGTGTGTGTGTTGTACTTTTAAGAAGTGTTTCAAGGTTGGCACGTGCTTATATAAGTAACAACCACGTGCCAGCTTCAGTGCCATTTTGAGAGTGCAGCCAGAGATTGAACATGTATGAGTGTAATAGCTAGTTTGTTTATAAGTTTATCTAAGTTAAAGTTATTAAGCCTCAATCCTGATGTGTTTGTACATAATAAAGCTCCTTCAACAGAATCCACAAAGACTCATCTATTTTATCCCGACTGGATGAGCGACATTGTGACAGAATCAGGATTCTAGATTTCAGAGCCAGAAGGTGCAGAGTTAACTGTGAAGGTAAACTAAAAAAAAACAAGCATGAAAAAGGGCCAGAAATGAACCAAAGGTAATGAAAACTTGCATGAACAATTTATTTTATAAAAAAGATAAAATGGAGTATTACAAGTGCACAAACCACATTATTAAACAAGCGAGAGACACAAAAGGTTTATTAATTAAATGAAATGTTTAAAATTAAGATATTTGATAAAATGATTATCAGAAAAGTGCATAAGGGGCTCAGAATTACCTCAGAATTGCAAATTGAGCATGTTTAAAGCAAATCAGGCATGTTTGGAGTAAAATGTGCACAAGAAAAGTATAGTGAGTATGGCAAAAGATTAAACCAGCAAAACGAATATAATAAGGGCAAAAATGGCACATTAAGCATAAATAAAGCAAGGTTTTTGGCAAAGTACTGTGTTTTGGCATAATTACTATTTCGTACTGTATTCAGGGCATAACTACATTTATTCAAAGTACTTCTCAAAGTATGTAAAATTGCTTACAGTGTGTGCTTATTACTGTGTATTTACTCCAAAGAGTGTATTTATGTGCAAAGTGCCACTATTTCATGAAGTGCAGTCAAAACACAGCCATTTCAAAAAGTTTCTTGTGCTGGGTGGGTCTGTTTGCAAAGTACCGCCATTACAGAACGTTTCTTGCACTGTAGAGAGTTATTTAGCAAAGTACAGCCATTTTGGGAAAGTTTCACTGTGCTGTGTACTATTTATTTGCAAAGTGCAGTTACTTTGAAATGTTTCTTATGCTGAGCTTCTTCTGCCCAGTGTATTCACACATTGCAGTTGTTTTGAAATGTTTCTTAAACTGATAAGAGGTGATTTCTTACAGTACAGTGATTTCAAGAGTATTACAGTGCCCAAGGGACTTATTTAGCAAATTTCAGTTATTCAGAGGCTTGTTGTGCTATTGGGCATAGTTACAAATACTGCCAAAAATTTCTGGCATATGCATATGTGTGTGTGTTCATGCAAACTTGCAAAAGCCTTCAATGGTATGTGTTAATATGGCAGATAGATTTCGCAAACGATCACCATTGGTGTTTGATCAGAATATTGTAGAGAACTGGAGAATATTTGAGCAACAGTACAATATTTTTATACAAGCAGCTTATTCTGACAAAGATGCACACATCAAGGCATTCATTTTGCTAAACCTAGCTGGGTCAGAGGCCATTACAAAGGAGATTTCATTTATGTATGCACCAGCAGTATACGGGGGAAAAGATGAAAACCATTATAATGTTGTACAGGCTGAATCAAGGGAAGACCCCGAGTGTTTGAAGTGCAAGTTCAGGGAAATGTGTACCCCCCAGACAAATATTACATTAGAGTGGCATTTCTTTTACACAAGAGATCAAAAACCAGGGGAAAGTTTTGCAGCTTACATTACTGACCTGAGAAGCAAATCTAAAATGTGTTGGTTTGGTGACTTAAAAGATGAGTTAATAAAGGGCAGGCTTGTGTGTGGCATTAATAGTGCTGCAGTGAGAAAGATTTTGCTCTGTGACAGCGATTTAATGCTGAGTAAAGCTATTGAGATTTGTTAGATCCATGAAGTTACAGAAAGGCACACAAGTATGCTTGCAAGTGATAACAGCATGGTTTCAGCAGGCTCCAGAACAAATGTAGACAGCATGCAACACGTGGCTAGTAGAAGCAGGCCTAATTACCTGGCACCTGCAACTCCTGCAGATTTTCCTGGAGACCCCATAGTTTTCCAACAAGTACTAAGAAAAATACATGCTCAATGCAGTACAAGGGTGAGTCAGCAAAACCCAAATCCAGCTTTATTGTTAACTGTCACAATTGTGGTACCAGTCATGAGTCTAAAAGAGAAGAATGCTTAGCATTTCGTCAGCAATGCCACAAGTGTAAAAAATGGAACCATTCTCAAAAGTTTTGCAAATCAAGTAAACCTCACACAATTATAAAGAAAGGTCACTCAAAAAAGCAAGTTGATCAAATAGAGAGCTGCAATTCTGCTTTCTACATAGATGGTGTATCAGTAATTGGTGAAAAGGTTGATGCAGTAAATTCTTTGGCAAATAATGAAGTGTTTTGTACTGTCCAGAGCAATGGTAAATCCACCGAGCTTAAAGTAGACACTGTCTCAAAGTGTAATGTTATGTCAGCATACACATTTGCTAAGGTGAGAACTAATAAATAACTCAGTGTGGCTAGTTGTGCAAAACTTGTTGCTTATGGAGGTGAAGAAATTCAAACCGAAGGCTCAGTAGTGCTTCCATGTTATTTCACTATAAACTGTATAACTTGTTATTCTATGTAGTTTGAAGACTTGTGCAGTCATTATTGGGTCTCAGCGACAGTTTGAGAATGAATCTGCTTTCTTTCACCAAAAAAGTTCATCATATAAGCACATGTCCTAGTTCCAGTTTTACTGAAGCTATTTTCTCAGAGTATGCTGATGTTTTCGATGAAACGTTGGGCAAACTTCCAGTTGTATATTCTATGAAGTTAGACCCAAAGGTCAGTCCAATGGTTAGACTAGCAAGAAAAGTTCCGATAGCTATGCAGAATAAAGTCAAAGCTCAGTTGGATAAAATGGTGCAGCAAGGTGTAATTTGTCCAGTTACAGAACCAACTGAATGGGTGTTGCCCATGGTAGCAGCCCACAATAAAAGCTCAGACGAAATCAGAATATGTATTGACCCAAGAGATTTGAACAAAGCATTAAAGAGACTGCATTGTCCAAAGTGTACAGTCGAGGAAGTCACCTAATACCAAATGCCACTGTTTTTTCTGTCTCGGATGCAAGAAGTTCATTTTGGCAAGGGGTGCTTGATCGCAAATCCTCATTACTGACTGCTTTCAGTACCCCATTTGGCAGATATGGATTCCTGAGGATGCCATTTGGAATAAATTCTGCAAGTGAAGTATTTCAGTGTGCAATGGAGCACATTTTTTTCAGGTTATCCTTGTGCCATAATAGTAGATGATTTATTGGTTGGAGGCAATGGTGAAGCAGAGCATGACAGAAACCTTAAGATCATTCTGGACAGAGCATGTGAAGTAAACTTAAAGCTCAGTCATCTGAAGTGCAAATTCAGACTACCATAAGTTACATATGTAGGTCATTTATTTACTAGCACTGGCTTGCGACCAGACCCATCCAAGCAAGCAGCCATTCTTGAGATGTCAGCACCAGATAATGTTCAGGCTCTACAATGTTTTCTTGGTATGGTCAACTATTTAGGCAAGTTTATACCAGATTTCAGTAGTTGACAGCACCTTTGAGAGAGCTGATGTGCAAAACTGTTATATGGTCTTGTTTGGAACAGCACCAGAAGTCATTTGAAGACCTTAAGCAGGAAATTGCTACCCCACCTACATTAAGATACTATGATGTCAATAAAACAGTAACTCTTTCCTGTGATGCTTCAAATTTTTGTCTTGGCATAGTTATTCTTCAAGGAGGCAGTCCAGTAGCATATGCATCTAGAGCTGTTACCCAAACTGAAATGCAATATGCTCAAATTGAGAAAGAACTTTAGTAGCATATGCATCTAGAGCTGTTACTCAAACTGAAATGCAATATGCTCAAATTGAGAAAGAACTTTTGGCAATAGTATTTGCATGTTCAAAGTTTCATGATAATATCTATGGTCAGGCTGTTCAGACTGAAACTTATCACCAACCTCTAGTTACTATTCTAAAGAAGCCTATGCATTCAGCTTCAGTGAGATTACAAAGGATGATGCTCAAATTGCAAAAGTACAACTTAAAAATGGACTATACAAAAGGCAAATTTCTTTATTTGGCTGATACCTTATCCATATCGCCCAGAAATACAATGGAACAGTTTAATGCACAAAATTTTGACTTTGATGACATGGAAGTGCATAATTTTTCTACTATGAGACTTGATGAGCTGAGAGATCATACAGACACTGATCCAATTTTGCAAAAGCTCAGCCACTACATTAATGTTAAATGGCCATCAAAGCAATCTAGTGTACCACCTGAAGTGCAAACTTATTTTTCTTACAGAGATGAAATGTTGATGGAAAATGGCATTATTTTCGAAGGTCTTAGAATTGTTGTTCCTGCTTCCTTAAAATATGAATATACTATATCCACATTTTGCATCGTGGTCACCCAGATTCCGAATTTACCAAAAGAAGGGTGAGAGAACTAGTATTTAGGCCTTGTATAGTAAAAGTTTATTTATTTATTGACATTTGTTGACCGGGAAAGTCCACTGGGTCAGGAACCCATTTTCAGTGGAAGCCTGGGGAGAAAAGCTCCACAATTAATACAGAGAAAAATTTAGAAACTTAACAAGATTAATAAATGTAAATTAGAATATTTACAAGACATAAAACGTAAACAAAAATTGGTAGTCAAGTACATATATAATCATAGATAAGTAAATACAGTACAGTACATGAGTTCATTCTTAAATCTTGGCATTGCATAAAACAGGACAGTTCTTACAGAACAAATAATGGTACTTTAGCTGCATTACAAACACGGTAGTAGTCATTTGAACTGTGGATGTAGATTAGTATTAGTTAGGGAAAGTTTTATGGTGGCTTGCTTGTTTTTCAGTTGCAGTTGAGATTATTTAGGAAATGCATTTTTAATGCTGATTTAAATGTCTTTATATAGTCAGTTTGGGTAATATAGGAGGGCAAGGAGTTCCACTGTCTAGCAATGCTATGGGAGAACAAACATTGTCCACTCTTTTGTTGGGTTTGGTTACATTTAACAGCAATTTGGTGCAGGATCCAAGTGTACGTATAGGAATATGTTTGTAGTATTGAGGAGAGTGCTGGGCAGGTATTTGGTTTATAAATTAGTTTATGGGCTATAATTAATTGGGTGTAACAGAAATGGTTGGGGAATTCGAGCCAGTCCATTTCAGAGATTGCTTGACAGTGATGTGAGCAATTTGGCTTTCCTGAGACAAATTTAGCTATTTTGTAATAGCAAGATTGAAGTTTATTGCTGAGGGATGAGTGAAGGTTAGTAAAGATGGCAGTACCATATAGAAAGGAAGGGATGAGTAAGGTACTTGCCGGTTTTGTTTTGGTGTGATTATCTAGGTAGAGTTTCTGACAATAAAGTTTGCCTAACTTAGTGTGTTTTCTTTATTGCATTAAGAATGTGTGATTCAAAGGGGAGTTTGTCTATTGTAATGCCTAGTAGTTTGGCAGGTTTTGCTATTTCTATTTCTGTTCTGTGTTTAGAAAAGATTTTGAAATCTATATCTGGTGGTTTTGATGAAAATAATATAAGTTTTGTTTTTTGGGTGTTTAGCAGCAGTTGTGTATTATTTTACCATGATTCCATTTCTGTAAATGCATTTTGAGTAACTGTGAGGAGATCAGAGAAATTGTTTGAGGTAGATATTATTGTCAAATCATCTGTATATTGGATAATATTACCTAATTGAGAGGCTTTGTGAAAGTCATTGATAAAGATATTGAAGAGTAGTGGTCCAGAATGGAACCCTGTGGGACATCTGTGCTGTTTGACAAATAATCAGATTGGATGTTATTCCAGCTTACTGATTGCTGCCAATATATTGTTTAGGTACAATATAAACCAGTTGAGGGATTCGGGGGAGCAACCAAGTTTTGTTAGTTGGATTAGAAGTTTAGTATGTGGCACTATATCAAAGCCTTAGATAGATCCATTAAGATTACTGGAGTAGGGTGAGCAGTATCTAAGGCTTTGTTGACAGTATCAGTGAATAAGAGCAGGGTTGTAATAGTGCTGTGCCCTGGGTGAAAGCCTCGTTGGGTGGGAGACAGAAGATCATTATACATGAGATATTTGAGTAATTGTGTCTGTACACATTTCTCAAGGATTTTGGATAATGAGGAAAGTATAATGATAGGGGGATAGTTTGAGAGGTTGTGAGAGTTTCCGCCTTTGTGTAGTGGAGTAATAATAGATTTTTTTCCGTAAATGTGGGGCGTAACATTCTGAGAGAGAGCGATTTATAAGAATGCTAACTGGATATGCAATTGTGTTTGCTGCTAGTTGTAGATATTCTGGGGGAAGGTTATCAGCAGACAGAGAGCATGATTTGAGTTTATTTAAGAGTTTGAATATAAGAGAGGTGGGTACTGGCTGAATAGTAAATTAAGGAGTTGCAGGTGGATTGGAATATATGTCAGGAGTGAGTAATGTGTTGCCATTTTGTACAGAATAGTTTGTATTCTGGGAGTTTGTGTGTAGCTTTTTTGAAAAGTCTTTGACTTACTTTTGAATGGTGATAACAAAGTGGGTGTTAAGGTTATGGAAATTTGCTGTGGAGTCATTTCGGGTGCAGGAGATAGATTTTGTAAAGTGTCAGGATTAAGCAGAGTGGAGACGGACTTCCAGAATTATTTTGGATTACTTTGTAAGGTTGATAGCTTGGAGGAAAATTATTTTTTTTATCTTGCATGACTAGCTTCTTAGCTTTGTTTCTGAGTTGTTTGTAATTTATTTCATTTTGTTTTGTTTTATCTTTTTGCCAAGTTTTCCATGCTTTATCTCTATGAAGGAGGCTTTGTTTGGTCAGTTTTGTTAGCCAAGGGACGTGACTCACTTTTGTTTGCTTGGTATGTATGAGTGCTAAGCTATTAGCAGTATCCAAAAGAGTTTATTAAAGTAATGAACAGCCTCTTCTAAGAGGAATGTTTTTTAGTGGGAGCCAGTTATGAGCTTTTAAAATGCTTATGAATTTACTTTTGTCAAAGTGAGTCAGATTCCTGGATGTTTTATAGGAGTGTGTTTTGACTGTTTGAGGGTGAGCCCTGTGGGTGTATGATGGGAGGTGGTCACTAAGTATATTGGGTAAGGTACTAGAGTTAGAGTAATTGTGAGGATGGGAAACTAATATCCAATCTAAGATAGATTCCGATCCTGTGCATAGGCCGCAGGTAGGAGTTTTGATAAGCTGAGTAAAGCTATGTAGGTTAGTTTATACTGTTGGCTGAAAAGTTAGAGGTTAGATTTTGCCAATTAATGTTTGTGTCTCCTAAGATTATAGTTTCATTTGATAAAGTCAGGTTTATCCAGGATAGGAATTCTTCTAGAATGGGGATATTCTGGCCTGGGAGGATATAAACTACTGCAATAGTTAGGTTTTTGATGCTGTTAATATGAAGAGATGCTGGGAATACTTGTAAATTTTCAAAGGTAGGGACTGGTTTGGGGTAGAATGTGAGGTTTAGAGAGTTTTGATAGATTAATGCAATACTGCTGCCCTTTCTTGAGTCTTTCGGAGCAAATTATCTTGTAGTCTAGTGGAAGAATTTCAGTGTCTGAAATATGTGGCTTGAGCCATGTTTTGGTTACTGTTACAATACTTGGGGTGTGAGTATTTAGCTAGGCATGAAATTTGGTAATTTTATTACAAATACTGAGAATGTTTATTATTATTAAATGTTGATGTTGTTTTGGATTTGATTTGGGTTTTTGGGGATGGTTTGGACCAGGGTTGGGGTGGATGTCCCCACACTGAGTTAGTGAGAGGAGAAGGTGAATAATAGTATAGGTATGATTGTTCCTTGAGAGGGGTCTGGAATGTTGTGAGAGGCAAATTTTAAGTTTGGAGCTGGTAGGGAGTAGTTTTGTTTGGGTGAGGTCTGGGTACAGGTTATGATTAAAGAGGATGAGATGTCAGAGTAACTTTTACTTTTGTCTGATAATGGTAGGGTGAAAGTGGTGGATGATTGTGGTGATGGGTTTAGATTGGTGTGAATGGAGGTGGCATGGATTAGTAGGCCTAGAAGAGCAGTGTAGGTGAGAATGAATAAAAGGAATTTTGTGTGTTGGAGCGTACTGGTGTGGAAAGCCATCTCAAGGAATATAGTAGTGCTAAGTATGTAGGAGTAGAGTAAATGAGGTGTGTCTTATGAGCTGTAAGGGTGGATGTTGATGAGGTAATGAATGGGAGGGGTTAGGAGAGTATAAATTTAATGAAAGATGGGGTGTGTGAGAATGGGAGTAGGGTAGGGGAGTGGAGTGCACTCAGAGCGAAGCAGAGGGTGAATGGAGTGGGTTGCACTGGACCTCAGAAGCCCTAACAGCCCAAGAATCCAGTAAAAAAAAAACTATCTCCAAGATTTATGTGGGCACAGGTAAGAAGAGAGCATAAATAGACATTATATATTACAATGAGGTCAAAGAAGTAAGTGTAGATCTTAAATATGAGCAGAAAGTGGGAATAAGCAAGTGGAAATAATTTTGTCTAAGACTAGACAATAGGAGAGCTACAGAACACTGTGTAAGACATTGAACAGGAAGAGAAAGTTAATGATGTCTAGATATACGTTTCTAGAGCCCCATTTTGCAGAATGGTGAGTGGTAGAAAAGGTAATAAATGGCCGACAGTACAGAGAGTTGGGGCAGTGAAAACAGCAGTGCTGCAGGGCTAGGAAGAGGTAATAGTGTCACACAAGACTAAAACAGTAAAGGTGGAGAGTTTAAGTGGTTAGAGCAAGAAGAGGGAGAAGAGAAGTACAGATGTTTCTTTATGGCATGCTTCTATAAAGACTAAGACTATGCAGTTACAAAATAAATTGAAAGATCTGGACATACAAGATACTTTATATGTTGATTGGTGAGGGTTGCCTGAGATGCTGCAAGAGTCCGGGTCATTGTATTGTTATCCTAGAGAAGGATGTTACACTTAGGCTGAAATGACCGTGGGGTCTTCAGGGTGGCAGGGTGTAAAGATGCTTTATCTGTTGGTTGGTGAGGGTTGCCCAAGATGCTGCAAGAGTCCTGTTCATCGTATTGTTATACTAGAGCAGGATGTTTCACTTAGGCTGAAATCACCTCAGGTCTTCAGGGTGGCAGGGTGTAAGTGGAAGCACACTGCAAAGAGAAACACTCTGTTTGAGGCATTGATAAAGTACTTTCTTCTTGTTCAGTATGCAGTAGTACTAAACCGCATTTGCAAAAAGAAACACTTCAACTAAGTTAAGTTCCTGAACTAACTTGGTCACTGATATATTTTAGTGGAACAATCAGCATTATTTGCTGTTGGTAGATTCTTATTCAAACTGGTATGAGATTTATTTACTACCTAATCTAACGTCCACTGCTGTTATCATCAAGTTGAAACATCATTTCTTAGTCCATGGTAGTCCACACAAAGTTATTTCTGACAATGGTACCCAATTTACTAGTTGGTCGGTTCAGAAATTTGCAAAAGAATGGGACTTTTTTCATGTTACTAGTAGTTCAGAATATCCACAGACAAATGGACTAGCTGAATGAGTAGTACAGAGTGCAAAGCAATTACTTGAGAGGTCAGAGCATGATAATACCGATGTCTTTTTGAATTCACTTAATCTCAGAAACATACACCATGATGATATACTTGGCTCGCCTGCTCAGAGACTTCTGTCTAGGCAAACCAGAACAACATTGCCTATTAGTTCCAGTTTGTTGAGGCCTAAAGCTAAGAACAACAGAACAATTAGAGCCCAATTATTCAGACAGCATTCTTTCCAGAAGTCCAGCTATGATAAATCGAACAGATTTATTCGAACATTGAAAGAAGGAGAGACTGTGAGGATACACACGGCGAAAGGTTTTGACTGGATTGGTCAAGTAACAGGTGCATGTACCATGGTAAGATCCTATTTCATACAATCTGAGGGTGAGAACTACAGGATAAATTGCAGCCATCTCCTTCTTGTACCAGAACTGATATTGCAGCATTGTTCCTGTGATACAATCTGTAGATCTGTGGGCAATCTAGACAATGTTCCTGTTGCAGAAGGTGTTTTTACTTGTACTTCCATTCCTGATGATGTTCCTGATGTTCTTAAAGTTGAACATTCAGCAGAGACAGTCCCAGTTGCTAGACCTAATTCTAATTTCTATGTCACATGATTTGGTCATATTTCCAGACCTAGTGTGAAATAATCAGCAACCTGGACAAAATTGTCTATATGTATTTAGTTCTGTATACTTGCATGACAAAGAATTATTTGTACTGATTGCATGTCAATTAATGCTGTCAATATTGCATGACTTGTTTCTCAAAGAGGGAGGATGTAGAATAGTCTGCGCATTTGTTTTGTACCTTTACGAAGCATTTCAAGGTTGGCACGTGCATATAAATAGCAAGGATGTGCAAGCTTCAGTACCATTTTGAGAGTGCAGCCAGAGAGTGAGCATGTATGAGTGTAATAGCTAGTTTGTTGATAAGTTTATCTAAGTTACATTTATTAAGCCCAATCCTGATGTGTTTGTACATAATAAAGTTGCTTGAACAGAACCCACAAAGACTCGTCTATTTTATCCTGACTGGGTGAACAACAAGTCTAGAAGTCACAAGTGCTTGAAATATTTTAGCATGTTTAACATTTATTTGCTGTCTGACCATGTGTTTTTCACCCCAGAATCCCCCAATGCAGTTGAAAGTGCCTTGGATCATATTATTTCAGACGCACTAAAAGGATGCCCGCCTATCAGATGGCTGTCTTCCTGTCCCCAGTACAGTGCAGGCTTGCACAAAATGCCATTGCATTTCACACTTTTTTCTTCATTTCCCTTCTACCTCAAACTCTAGGAATATGAACTCTTGAATCTACAGCTGACTCAAGTCTTCTCTGTCTTTATCATTTCACTTTAGGATCCATGCCTAAATCAGTGAATGACCAGCTTCCCCAATTCCCTCTATTTGTTACTTATCCGAAATTTTGATATTATAGATATTGGGCTGGATTCAGTAAAGTCTACACATGCCCTAAAGTCAGCAGTTCAACATGGCGTATAGGGCTGCACAAACACAGTAAATACTGTGACATGCTAATTACAGCATGAGCAGCTGAACTGTATGCTAATGAACCAATCCAAGATAGAGGAGCTAGTCAACAAGCTATAAAGCAAATGTGTACACTCAGTACAGCTTTTAGCCTTGAATTTCAAAACCTATTGGAATACAACCATGGAAACTACATAGAAGGAATGTTAGGGGCTGCTGTTGCTGTTCTGCATGTGTATGTGCAACAGGTCCAAGTCTATGCTGCTGCTGCTGCTGCTGCTGCTGCTAATAGACCTCGGCCAAGAAGAGGGTGTTTAGAACCTGTTTAACTTTTCATGGTCTACATAAGGTGGAAGTAGTAGAGTGCTACAGGGTGCATAGAAACACACTACAGGAACTCTGTAACCTCTGTCATCCTCAGCTGAAAGCTCAAACCAAGGGGAACCAATACCTGTGGAGACTAAGGTATATCTACCACTTAGAATATTAGCTATAGGAACCTTCCAGAAACCAACAGGGATTATGCTGGGGGTGTCACAGGCATCAGCATCCAGAATCCTACCTCAATTCTGAATGCTATTTTAAAGCATTCCAGTGACTGTATATCTTTTTCCTGTATGCCTGAGCTACAAACATTCAGGTTTTCCACCCTGTAACTCACTTCCCTGAAGTCCTGGGTGCCATATACTGCATTCTTACACTCCATTAACTGCCAGGTTGTGTGGAATGCTAAGAGAACCATTCTGAAGTTGTGTGCTGGCAACTCCCAGCAGTTACTATGACTCCCATATGTGGCAGAACACTCAGCTCTACACTTGGTAGGAATGATGGTCCTGGAAAAAATGAAGCAAGGTAAGGATGCAAATTCAGCTTCACAACTGAAATAACACAGGAGGACAGTAAATATGCAATTGCCTATATGTCTGTTAAGAATACTTTTAACTAGAAGTTGGCTGACACATCCATCCACTGCCTATTCATTTATCGGTAAGTTGATAAAAAAAAAAAAAAATCACAAGAAATATTACTTAAATGTTAATATATTTTACTATACAAGCAAATCTAAAAATTGCCATATGTAAGTTTAACTGGAAGTTTCTCCTCGGACATAGTTGTCCTCCCATACACATCAATCACATGTTGGTTTGCTTTTTTCACTGAACTCTCTTAATCTCTGACAGTGAACAGGAGCTCTTCATTTGATGTCAGTGGTGGCTTGGTAGCACACAACATGAGCTTTTCATTTAGTGTCAGTGGGGGCTCAGTAGCACACAACAGGAACTTTTCATTTGGTATCAGTGGTGGCTTGGTAGCACGTGACAGGAGCTCTTCATTTGGTATCAGTGGTGGCTCAGTAGCATGCCCCCTGCGGCCGGCTGGTCATGCGCAACTGCAGCTGTTTGCCAGGCTGATGAGATCATATCAGTGGTAGTGTGATGCACCTGATCATAAGTCTTGGTGCGACCCCCCTACTGCATTGTCGTTATTCTCATTCACTAACTGGTTCCAAATCTGCATTTTGCCAGCCATATCCCCATGTTCTCTTTGAAGCAGAAAGGTGGAATGTGCTGGAATGCCTGCACTATTACATTGTTTTTGGAGTCAATAAAGGGGGTTTACATGGATTTGTATGCTTAGTGCCATAATCGTCTGTAACATAAAACAGAGGTGAATACAACCCATAAATATCACCTAACTAAATCACGGCTTATATACATATCTTTTTCAACATTAAGTACTGGAAGCACACATTTTGGTTATTAAAATTGAAGGTTATGTGGTTGTACCACATCACATTCACACACAATGCAAATGTTTAGTCCAAACCAAGAAATTACCACTTTATTAATGTATTTTCCCACATTTTCAAGATAAAAACACTTGAATCACATTTTTGATGTTACAGCACAGAAATGGTGTTTCCCCTACCCCCAAAACAAAAAAACAAATGAAGGTTTATACAACCCAAGGTTTGGTGTATATATATATATATATATATATATATATATATATATATGCTTTCAACTCAGTTCTCACAGTCTGTACACATTTACAAGAGAACAGTCAATTTATGATTGCCAGTCACCTCTCATTGTGCCTATCACTCTTCTGGAGGGGTTCCTGAACCTTCTCAGAAGGAGAACACCTGTGTTATTGACAGCTATACATTACCATTTCTCTGCAGTAACAAAGACGATTGTGACATACAATTATAACAATAATGCTTTTGATGAAAGTAAATAACCTGTCTATCTGAGAAATATAAATGCCTGCTAAAAATGTGTATGCCAACAGTGAAGTATAAGAAGTGCATGCAGATAAAAGTTCTGTTTTTTCTTGTATATATAAACAGATTTGTATCATGTTACAGAGAATGTACTAAAATAATAAGTGCATGTCTTATAAAAATTAGAATCCTTATCTGCAGATAAATCACCTTCAAATAAATAGCAATCTTCTGTTTTGTCTAAATGCACAAGTTTCTTCATCTTCAAGTTCCCTAGCTACACAGTTACCTTTTTATAGTGTAGATTCAGGCCTCTGAGCATGGTGAATATGCAAATGAGGTGTGTTAGAATTGCTGAACATCAAACTTTTGACTTTGTGTAGCAGATGTAAACATAATGTAGGCCCTATTACACTAATTGCTAATGGCTTGCAACTGTATGTGATTAGTGGGAGGGAGAAGGAAGACACAACAGCAGTTCAGACTACCTTACCTGCATTGGGTCTGTCACCCAGGATACACTTACAAAGTATAGAAGTAACAATGGTTTGGGAAGTGTAATTAGGTTTTGTAGAGGCAATTGTCAGACTAGGATGTTGGTGTACCTGGCTACTTGCAATCATTGTTCTTCGTATTACGTGGGCAAAACTGAAAGATCACTCAGGGAAAGAATCTATGAACACAGCTATGATATTAAAATCAACAAGGAGACCAGTGCTCTTTACAAACACACCACAATATGTAATCCAAATCCAAATTTTAGATTTGGTATTATAGATTTGGTGGGTAAGGACAACAGGGGAGGTGACTGTAAAAATCTCCTTTTACAAAAAGAAATTAGATGGCAGTTGAGACTCAGGTCAAATATTAGACCTGGCCTCAACGAATATATTAATATCAATGCTATACTGGAAGGTAAGGCAGGTAGTGTTTAAAGTGGTGTAAGTAACAATGAGGCAAAATTTTTCAAAATGTTAAGGAAAATAACAAGAACTATGTACATAGTACAACATTTGGGTTTATATTTTATTTTAAGAATAAAATATTTATACATTCAAGTATTTTAGAATTGGTTAGGGGAAAAATACTGGAGCCATGTCTGATTCAGGTCATTTGGACTGGATTTCAGTACTATATACCTTTAAGGTAAATTAATTAAGTGTATTTAATTGAATTATTGTTTGTATTTATTTTATATAAAAAGATTGTGTACCAGTGACTCTTTTATCTGAAGAAGTCTGCCTTGAGCAGACGAAAGCGCTCATTTGTAACGTTTTACAATAAAGGAGAACTACATTCCAGTGGAACAGAAGACTTTTTTTCTTGGTGTTAGCTGTTTGTATTTACAAAGTATAGAAGTAACTTTAGCAAGCTTTCAAATGGAACTAAACAGCACTCATTTATTGTTTTTGTTCAATAATAGCCAAGCTCTCCTGCCTTTGCTGAAAAATGTTTTTCACGGTCATGTTTTTTTAACATACATGTAAAGGATAATGGTACAAAATGCCCTATAGACTGCATGTCTGAGAGTACAGCACAGATAAGAGAAGAATGAGCATTTTACAAAGCGGAGCTAGAGCTGCATTTATGCAAACATATTCATAACTGATTGTATGGTCAAGCATTGCACTAGATATGTAAGCCACACATGTACAAACAAATAAGAGTGTACAAGTGTATATGTCATGTTAGTACTGTGGAGAAAATGAGAATTGCTTGTTTGCACACACGTTTCTTTCCTGCTGCAAAGCTGTTTCTATGACAAAGAGAGATAAGACACTGTTTTGTGTTTTGTAAACTCATTACTATGATATTTAAAATCCTGAGTTGTGTAAAAATCTCTAACGTGTTAAAATGTATTGTGTATTTTTTTAATATTAATATTTGTGTGATGCACGGCTTAGTGCTAACGTAGTGCCCCACAAGATCAACTCAAATTTCGACAATATAGGAATGATACAAAAAATCCATATTACTAGACAAAAAAAAAATATTTCTGCCATCTACAGCAGAAACACCACAACAAGCCACAGAAGTTTTGGGCAGGTATTAAGAAACTCCTCTACCCAGGGCAATCTACTACTCCAACCCCCTCAACCCCAACCCAAATATCACCAGAGTCCATTCCCAACACCTTCAAAAGTTTCTTTACAGAAACCATCCAGGCCCTTGCTAGCAAACTTAAACCCACTTGTCCTAATGCTGAAACCCCTAAACCCAGTAACATTCTCTCCTTTAGCTTCCAAAAAGTTCAGACGTCACTCATTAGAGCCCTAATTAAAAAACTCAAACCAATCACCGTTTCAGCTGACCTCCTCCCTGCAGACTACCTGCCAAAAGCTGCTGATGTTATACCATACCATTTCTCTATTTTGATAAACAGAACCATAACTGAAGCCTCTGTCCACTCTATCTGGAAAATATCACATGTCATACCACTTCGCAAAGGAGGCAGCTCCATTGAGCTGTCAAACTACAGACCAATAGCTATCCTCTCCCCTCTGGCTAAAATTATGGAAAAGTGTATTCATAAACAACTCTTACACTACCTTATTCAACATAATCTTCAGGCCAACTCCCAGCATGGATTTAGACCACAGCAGAGTACCACCTCAGCCCTCCTCTCCTTTTCTAATGTCATACATTCCAACTGTAAAAACAACAAACTATCGTCTGCCCTGTTTCTCGATCTTTCCAAGGCATTCTACATGGTTAACCACCAGCTACTCTTACTTACCCTAAATAAAATATCCCTAAACAACCATGCCATACAATGGTCTCACTCTTATCTTAGTGGAACACAGTAGGCTGTCCTTTGGCAGGACAAACTCTTCACCCTTCTCCGCATTACCCTTGGTGTCCCTCAAGGTTCCATATTAGGTCCCCTTCTTTTCTCCCTCTTTATCAATGACCACCACACTGTAATCCCAGACACAACCTGTATACAATATGCCGATGACTCCACCCTGATTTGCTCAGCCTCTACCCCTACAGATCTCCTCAGTTTAACCCAGAAAACCTTTAATACAGTGGAAAACTGGATCACTAATCAACAGCTGATATTAACCCTAAAAAAACAAAGCTATTGCTCTTCTCCCCTGCTCGCAAATCCTCTCAACCTTCATTTACTATAACATCTAATAGTGGAACCATAATCTTACCAGATATGTATACTAAACTCTTGGGTGTTATAATAGACAACAACCTCAAATATGATATGCACGTAAAGCAAACTATTAAAACCGTTAATAAAAAACTTGGCTCCCTATACAAAAACAAACTTTTTCCTCACCCCTCTAGCTAGGACTGCCATTGCCCATATCCATCAGCTTTCAATTCTACTTTATGCCTCACCAATACTCACTAACTTGAGCAAAACTAATCTCAGCAAACTCTCTAGCTTCTTCTTCTTCTTTCGGCTTTTCTGGTTAGGGGTCGCCACAGCTGATCACTTGTCCACTCATGATTGGCAGTGAAGTTTTATGGTGTTGAGTTGCCAGCCTGGCACCCAACCTTCCACTGAAGGCACACGTATGCACACAGTCATGCCTAGGGCCAATTTAAAGTGTACAATCCATCTACAGCATGTGTTTGGATGTGGGAGGTAAATGGAGCATTCGTAGGAAACCCACACGACCACAGGAAAGACATGCAGACTCCGCACAGAAGGCACCCCAGCCGAGGATCGAACTGGAGAACCTCTTGCTGTGAGGCGGCAGCGCTAACCCCTGCACCATCATGGCCGCCCATATCAAATTGCCAGGTTTGCCACAGGAACTCCCTACAGGACACACCATTGTCAAAGCCTAAACCTCTTAGGATGGCTAGAACTCCCCAGGCTAATCAATATAATTAACTTACTGTAGCATTCAAGGTTATTAACCATCCAGAAAAAATGCCCTTCCTTAAAACATTATCCATCCCTACAAAAATGCTAGGCCACTTTGTTCCACTACAAAACATTTGGTTCAATCTGTTAAAGCTGAAAACCTGTCTGGAGAATCTTTGCAAATTCAGTAGGCAAAACCCGAAATTCACTCCCATCTGACCTTACTCTGAACCCCTCCCTTAATCAGTTAAAAAAATCTAACCCAGTATTTTAAAACTCATTGGTTATGTCCTTGCTCTAACATTGACTATAGCCTCATCTACTTCCATATCCCTGCAATTTTTATTCAAAGTGTCACACACATACATGGTTTATCACTCAACTCTTTAATGTCTGTATATAACTAATGAGAGTGTCTGACAAACACGTCCTCTGTGGCAATGAGCACCCTGGACAGTAATGAGTGTAAAAAATACACCTGCTGTCCAACCTTCCCTGTGGCAAGTGGTACTGGTGAGCCAAGGTTTTAATCAAGCACACTCCAATTTTTATTAATGCTGTTTCAATTTTTAATAAAAATAACAATATAAAGATAATTATATATAACAATAACTATCTATAGCAGTGGATGGGGTGGACTTCATACTTCAGTGATAGTTATACACACAACTCATATAACATAAGTCTAGCTGAAAAACTTAATTGTAGTGTGTGTGTTCTGACCCACAACTCAAAAATCTGTACTGAAAGTAATACAAGTATAAGGATTTGCAATATATTTTCACATATTACTCCTGCATCATACATGACAATGCATAACCAGGACCTTGCCAGGTCAAACACGTATATGGTTACCTGAAGTGTAGCAGCATTCATTCTTTAACATGTCTATATAACTAATGAACATGTCTGTCAAATCCTTCTTCTGTGGCAATGAAGAAGAAACAGCTATGTTGAAAAATACGTATTGTCAGTTTTACAGAGGTTTGAATCCCACATTGTACAAATTACTTTTATCGGTATGTAAGGACCCAAAAAAGATGTGTAAAGTCATCAGAATGTATAACCCCCCATTCATATTTTAAAAGTCAAGCCATCTAACAGATACAGCAGCATGCAAGTCATAAATTAATGCCAACTGTCACATTACCTTTCCTATTTCATAAACTGACTTCCTCTCTGTTTGGCAATGCTCTGTGCTTAACAACATGCAGACATAGTTGTCATTGGTCTATGGGATTGTGTACTAGCCACAAAATGTGATATCTCGAAATGGTAGGAAAACTATTGTGGGATGATCTGTGCAGATAGCAGGAACTTGGTAGGAAGGTGTGTAATTTAGGGCTCAAAGGTGTGGTGTAGAGGAGTCCAGAATTTTCATTGCATTCCTCGTGATGTGCCACAGCTGTAGGCTGATGCAGGGGGATTATACCAAATCTCAATATAAATCAGAGGCTCAGAACAGTATAGCCAGGGCTGTCCCCAGTGCAGTTGGCATATCACTCATGGGGAGCAATGTCCCCATGCTTGATGGGCATGGGTGTCTGTTGTCCCCTCCCTGTCCCCATTACAGTGAGCTGAAAAGGTGCAAGTAGGAACAACTCAACTAGTGGCTGGATAAGTTTAGGAGTGCTGACATCCCACAGTTGTATAAGTATACAAATAAACATACTTTAAATGATAAATAAAGCTGGAGCTAGCCAAGACTGGTATACATAATGTTCTTCTTTTTTTCTCTCATTTTTATTTTACAGCTGCCCAGAAAATTTAAATGAATATGTATGCAGCACAAATTAATAATTATTTTATTAAAAGTATTGCTCTTCCACACATTATTAGCAAATTAAGCATGCATATCTTAATTATAAAATCAAGTATGCATCCCTCATTGTGTAGCTCAAGGTAATTTTAGGACTCAGTTGTAATAGTGTATTTAGATGTTGTGGGGGTTCAAATCCCTCAAGTAAGAAATGCATAATAAAAATAATTTATATTAAATACCAAGTTCAACAAAGTTGACATAGATGTCATGTTGTTAACTTAATCTATATTAATTTTAAAAAGATATATGTGCAATATGTGCATGTTGCATGGATTATTTGGAACAGTTTATAGCCTTTTTTTGCATTCAGTTAACATAAAAGTAAATATATGTTTATACTGTGATAACTGATTGTATGTGACATATGATGGTTCTAATTATCTTTTTCTTTTATTTTCTCACCCTGGCTCTTATCTCTCTTTTATAGTTTTATACGTGGGATCACACCATTATGATGTCATAATTTTCTGACAACTGAAAAATTGATTTCTAGCACAGAGAGGTAGGCCAAACAGTACAGCACAGTCTTCCACCCCTCCAATGTTTGCCGCACCAAGGCCCAACACATCTCAGATGCAACATGGCATTACTGCTTCTGCAGACCCAGCATTACCTGGGCTTTCAACATCAGGTAGCATTACCCCAGCAACTGGTGTAGTGGTACCCTCTGGGAGTATTGGTAGAGGTGGGGATTTCAGCACCTGCTGGAGGCTGCCATTCATGGTATGTGAGATCATAGACTGTGCCATTAGTGTACACCTCAGCCATATGGAGAAGATGCTCATATGAATGCTAAAAAAATGACAAGCACTCCAACAGGAAACTGAGGAAGGGGACAGTGATGACAGTTCTGAGGGTGAGGACTAGATTCTCAATGTCCCCATGCTTGATGGGCATGGGTGTCTGTTGTCCCATCCCTATCCCCAATCATGGTGTCCCCCAACATTTTCTGTCCCTCAACATCCCTGTCTCTGCTTTGCTTGTCCTGTCTGTCTGTACCCACTTTTTCAGCTACCATTCTTACCTGACCCTGAAAAATCTATGTCCCTTCACCAGCATTCCTTTCTTATTGAAATAAAATTAAAAAATGGGCACCAGTCCCCCCCAAAATGTTTCCCCATAAGTAGATCTCCACTTTTTATATGTGTCTTGTCGGTACACTTGATGCAGTTCAGTTGGCTGTACAACTTGTTTGTATTGTTGTGACCCATCTTTGTTGAGATGGCGATGTGACTATGTGAGGTATTGCCATCTGTGCCAGTGACAATAGGGCAGTGCATATGGAACACATGTCGGCCTAGTTAGCTGGAGTTTTGTAAATAATTTGACTGTCACACTGAGTTGTACAGATGCTTGTGTTAAAAAGGTATCAACGGTGTTATTATAACTGATTAAGTATATATATTTAAACAAAGAACTCTGGAATGGAAGAGCAGAAGTTTTTGAAATTGTTCTATAGCTTTCAGATACTGCAACGGATCTTAGCAAAATTCTGAATGTGTATTGTACCAGCGTCAAGTGAACAAATGTGATGTCAGTCATTCTATAACCAATACTGAGAGGATGGAACTCTCACAGCAGTTTTTTTGTTTTATTTTCTTTGGAACCTGATATAAAGATCTATGACAGTTATCACAGTTAGTTGAATCAGCACAGTTTAGTTTGAAGCCTATCACCTTGACTTATAGAAGTAAGCATCACAACATGTAATCTTGCCTTGCTGTATTAATTAAGTTAACTAGGGAACAGTTATTATTTAGACAGTCAGGCAATACAGTGAGATTAGTTAGGTGTTGTTTTTATGCATCTGTTTAAATTTGTTCAACTGTGTTATTTTTATTTCTCCTGTGATTTGAAACTCTGGTGTTTACTGTACTTAGATATTTAGTATTTTCATGTTTTCTAGTTTATTTATTATTAAATATTTTTATACCTTTCATTGTGGATGGTCTTTTAGAGAATACTTTTAACATTTTGAGAGTACTTGTGCTTATTTTAGTGATGCCGTGGCCACTCTAAAAAGCCTTGCTGCTTTGATTATCCTCTACCATTTATTTTAGTATTGGTTTTACTTAGTATAATTGAATACCCTTGTAAAAGCCTGAGAATGCTTGACTGGTGGCAGCATGGTTACCTTATTGTCTGAGCAGAAGGTGTATAGCTAGTAAATCTGTGCCAACCTTTCCCAGGAGTGTGTGTGTGTGTGTGTGTGTGTGTGTGTGTGTGTGTGTGTGTGTGTGTGTGTGTGTGTGTGTGTGTGTGTGTGTGTGTGTGTGTGTATGTGTGTATGGGTCTGTTAGCTACTTGGAACTGGGACAAAGTGCTCTAACATGAGTCTTGTTTGGGATGTGAAGAGACAGAGAGTCCATTCCCAGGTCTGGGGCATGTTCCCTGTATGCTCTTGGGGGAAATTGTGCTTGTTGCAGAGAGCTGCATCTAAAAATACTGTGTAAATTCATTCCTATTTTAGTAGCCATCTCCCACTAGTGTCAATGGTGAGGATTGAGGCTCCTTAATTCTTGGCCTGGGGTAGAAAGGCCATCATATATTGGTGGCAGAGTGGCGGGATATTAATTGAACTTCAGTAGCCTGTGGGAAGTTGTCACTGAAGTTGTCTGTATTCTCAACAGCCACAAGGGAAACATTCAGAGTTCCATCTTCACAACAGTTTTATTTATTTTTGTTAGTTTAGTCATGGAAAGCAGGCAGAGGTATCATGAGAGGATTATGGTAAGTTGACAAAGAATCAGTTGGCCAAGGTGTGAGACTAAAGAGGAATTAATTTTAGCCTTAATCGCAGCTGCACCATGGACCAGTTTTCAGGAGGACAACCGGTCTAGTGATGGGGATGTACAGCCTTCAGAAAGAGGACAGTTCACCTTTCCCTCAGAGGACTTAAAAATCCATCTGGAGTTAAAGAGAGTTGAACTGGAGGCCAAATATTTGGAGACCGAAGAGAGACTATGACATTTGGGGACTGAAGAGAGACTGCGGCATTGAGAGACCGAAGAAGAGGATAAGCAGCATCAACATGTGGCAGACAAAAAGTAGAAGCAGCATCAACTGGAGGCCAAACATTTGGAGATGAAAGAGAGACTGTGGCCTTTGAAGACTGAAGAAAAAAAGAGACTGCTGCATTTGGAGAGAAAAGAAAATGAGAGACTTTAGTGACTGGAGGCTGAAAAAAATAGAAGCAGTGGCAACACGAGAGAGAGAGAGATGTTGACTGTTTGTCAGGTCATAGAGGTAATGAGGAAGAGAATAACTGGACCCCAGAAGCAATAAAGGCCAGTAAATTTCTTCCACAATTGCAGGGGGGATGACTTTGATAGTTTTATTCATATATTTGAAATAGTATGTAAACAGTATAATGTTGACCAGGAGGTCTGGGTATGGTTCCTGACCCCTTACTCCATGGTAAAGCTGTAACTGCTGTTTCTAAATTGTCTGATTCTGACTGTTTAAACTATGATAAAGTAAAACAATGTTTATTGAACTATTATTAGTTAATACCTGAAGCTTACAGAAAAAAGTTTTGTGAGTATAGACACAAGCCACATGGAAGTGTATGTGACTATATTGCCAAGCTAAGTACTTATTTTCATAGGTGGGTGAGTGGGTGTCAGATCACCACTTTTGAAAGACTGGCAAACTTTTTTGGTGAGGGAACAAACCCTTAATATTTTGCCTAAGGACATGATAATCTGGTTGGCAGAACAGGAGTGTAACTCTGCAGATGAGCTAAAGAGAAAAGGGGATCTCTACTTAGCAAGCAGGGCATCACTGTACAAGAAGGGGTTACACAGTGCTGCACATGGATATAAGGAAACCAATGGTGGGCAGCCTAAATCACCCTATCAGAGTCGACCAGTAACAGATGAAGCCACTAGTTCAGGTACAAAGCCAGGATCAGGGTTTAGCTATTATACATGTAACCAGAGAGGCCATGTAGCATACGTATTTCCACTGAAGCAAGGTGGGGAACAAAAGGTGAGGGAGCCAGCAAGTGGGAATAATTGCATGCCAGTAGTAAGTTGTCTGGAGACAACAGGGGTACCAAGCTATCACCAGAGTTTGTATCCTATCTCAGTGGATTGAAGACAGACCACTGCTAAGGGAGTCATAGCTTCTCACATAACTATCATGAAGCCTGCAGTGGTTAAAGAGTAGCAGTACTTGTTTGGGCAGTCCACTCCAATCAGAGCTTTAAGAGGGATCCCATTCTAAATATCTTTGGGTAAGGTTCACCTTAACTGGGACGGGAGAAAAGGAAGCAAGCATGTAGCTGTGTTTGAGGATATTCCTGGCGATGTCTTGATAGGGAATGATTTTGATAATGCAGAACCTTGTGTGCATACAGTTACAAGCAGTCAGGCTTGAAGACAGGCATGTAGGTATGGTAGCCTGGGTGAGACACAGACAAACCCCACACCTGAAGCTGAGGCTGGTGATGTGGCTATTTCAGTGAGGGAGCTACTTTGTAGCAGTGAGCCACAGCTGCTGGTAGGTATTGATGTTCCTGTGGACAAGGTGATTGCAGGGACAGAGGTGACTGATAGTACCCAGGCTGACAGTGAGGCACAGCTATCAGAAGATACCAGGCTTCCTGTGAAAGGAGAATTGGGATGAGTCATAAAGGTAGATTTGAGACAGGCTCAGCTTTCGGACCCTACCTTACAAAGCTTGAGGGAGGTGGCTAAGGAGATACCTCATGCTCAAGGAAAGGGGGAGTCTGTATACTGGAAGAAAAGGTTACTGTATAGAGAGTGGACCCCTGAGGGAGGGATAGAGGGTTAGCTAATACAGCAGTTGGTAGTGCCCAGAGCCTGCTGTCTGGCACTTCTAGCCATTGCCCAGGACATTCTAATGCAGGTCATATGGGCATAAAGCATACTAAGAGACTTATTATGTAAAGCTCTTATTAGCCTGAGACTGCAAATGTTGTAAACAGGGTACTGCAGGACCTGTGAGCAGTGCCAAAAAGTAGGCAAGGCAGGGGACAAGGTCACAGCTCCTTTGATGCCTTTGCCTGTGAATATTGAGCCATTTGAGAGGGATATTCTGGGGCCTCTGAGTACTCCAAGTTCCACAGGGAAGAAGTATATCCTGGTGGCAGTAGATCATGCTACTAGATACCCTGAGGCAGTGGCTCTGTCCTCCATTGAGGTAGAGAAAGTGGCAAATGCTTTGTTAGAGATTTTCAGCAGGATAGGTTTCCAGAGAGAAATACTAACTTAGAAAGGTGCCAATTTCATGTCAGATCTGGTGGCTTGTCTGTGGAAGCATTGTGGGGTGAATCACCTAAAGTTCACCCTCCTAACATACCCAGACTAATGGTCTTGTGTGGAGGTTAAACTCTACACTAAAGACCATGGTACAGGCGTTTGCAGACCAGTTTAAGAGAGAGTGGGACAAATATTTGCCCTATCTATTTTATGCATACATAGAGATACCCAAGGAATCCACAGGTTTTTCACTCTTTTAGTTGCTGTATGGGCATAGGGTGAGGGGCCTTTAAATTTGTTTCATGATGAGTGGGAGAGTGAATGTGAATCCCACAAGGAGTCTCTTGTAGCATATGTCCTAAACCTCAGGGCAAGTCCTAGAGAACTCCTGGACTTGGCCCAGGAGAACCTATTAGGAGCTTAACAGCAGATGAAAGTCTGCTATAACAGGAATGCTTGAGCCCGAGAGTATGCTGTGGGATTGCAGGTGATGATTTTCATTCATGTCAGTTAAAATAAGCTGCAAGCAGCTTGGAATGGACCCTTCAAAGTGGTAAGGAAGTTCAGTGAGTGATGTTAAATATATGATAAACCTGATAGGCAGGAGGCAGAGGCACAAATTGTACCATGTTAACATGATAATGCATTAGCATAATAGGCAGGCCTTAGTGCTGAGTATTTGCAGTAGAAGGCAGGAGGAGTCTGAGGGGAATCTGGTGACTGATCTCCTTCATGAGGCTCGGACCGACACCTCTGTGGAAAGGGTAGCAATATCCCAGTGGCTATCCCCTACCCAGTTTTGAGAAATTTGAGCAGTGTTGCAGGAAATTTGGGAACATGTTCACTGGGAAACCTGAGGGTACCCACCTTATGCAGCACTATGTGGATACAGGACCCCTAAGGCTTATCAAGCAGGCTCCTTATATGGTGCCTGAGCAAGTCAGACAGACTTTGAGTGAGGAGATGAAAGAAATTTTGGAACTAGGGGTAATCCAGGAGTCCAGTAGTCCCTGAGCCTTCACAGTCTTGCTGGTACCAAAGAAAGATGGTGGCATCACATTCTGCATGGACTACAGAAAACTAAATAGTCACAGAATCAGATGCTTATCCCATGCCTAGTATAGACAAAACCTTAGAGCAGCTGGGTGGGGCCCAGTATTGACTCCCATTATTACAGAAAGGTCAGCCTTTGTGGCTCCTTTCAGATTATACAAGTTCATGAAGATGCCCTTTGGGATGAAAAGTGCCCCAGCAACCTTCCAGGGTCTTGTAGAGTGTATCCTAGCAGGAGCAGGGCAATATGCTCTTGCTTACCTGGATGATATTGCCATGTACAACCATTCCTGGCAGGAGCACCTTCAGTATGTCAGGGAGGTCCTGGGTAGACTGAAAAGGGCAGGGTTGACCATTAAGCCCAGTAAGTGTCAGGTGGGTATAGCAGAGGTCTCCTACCTGGGACATAGATTGGTGGGGTGGTAAGATTAGGCCAGGACCTGCCAAAGTGGAAGCTATTCAGGTGTGGCCTGGCCCTGTTACCAAAACACAAGTGAGAGCATACATATTTGGGGACAACAGGGTACTATAGAAAGTTATTTTCCAATTATAGTCAATATCTGCTCCCCCTCACAGATTTGGCAAAGACAAATATGCCAGATAAGGTAGTGTGGATTTCAGCCTGTGAGCAGGCATTCCAAAAGCTTAAAAAGGCTTTGGGAGGACCCCCTGTGTTAGCCAGTCCATATTACAGTAAAAATTTGTTGTGCAGATAGATGCTTCAATCTATGGAGTGGGAGCTGTACTCAGCCAAGTTTCCTCAGAGGGAGAAGAACACCCAGTTTTATATCTCACCAGTACAATCCAGCCCAGGGATAAATGTTAGGCAGCTGTAGAAAAAGAATGTCTAGCCATAATATGGGCACTGTAGAAACCTTAACCTTATCTGTATGGAAGGAAATTCACTGTGGTCACAGACCACATTCCCTTAACATGGCTACATAGAGTCAGCTAACAAAATGCCAAGTGATTAAGATAGAACCTACTGTTGTAGGCATATGACATGACAGTACAATAACGACAGTAGAACACAGTAGTGGGTTCAGCACTGCCAATGCAGATGAACTGTCAAGACAGGATATACGTTAATGTTTTCCCAGATAGGCCCATTTCTCTCAAGCAATGTTTTTCCAGGGTCACTTGAAAAACTAGCTTGAGTCTTCAAAGGGGGCAGAGATGTGGTGATGTGAGGCATTGCCATCTGTGCCAGGGAGAATAGGACAGTGCATGTGTAACATATGCCAGCATAGTTAACTGGACTTTTGTAAATAATTTTGTATCATTTGACTATCACACTGACTTGTAGAGATGCTTGTGTTAAAAACGTATCAACAGTGTTATTCAAAGGGTCATAGATTTGTACTAGGCTAATTGCCTTTGTGGACCATTTTAAGCCTAGCCAATTACCCCATGTGAGAATCAAATACTGCATCTTATGTCTGTAAGATAAACATCTTAACCATTATGCTAACCTCCAAGTTATTATAACTGATTAAATGTATATGTTTAAACAAATAATTCTGGAAGGGAGGAGTAGAAGTTTTTGAAATTGATCTATAGCTTTCAGATACTGCAGCAGATCTTAGCAAAGCTCTGAGTGTGCATTGTACCCAAGTTAGGTGATCAAATGTGATGCTATTCAATAACCAGGACTGAGAGGATAGAACTCTGACAGAAGTTTGTTTTGCTTTGCTTTCTTTGAAACCTGATATAAGATCTATGACACTTATCACAGTCAGTGGAGTTAATTAGTTCAGTTGAGTTTGAAGCTCATCACCTTGCCTTGTGGAAGTAAGCATCTTAGCATGTAATCTTGCTGTAATAATTAAGTTAGCTAGGGAACAGTTATTTAGACAGCCAGGAAATACAGTGAGATTAGTTAAGTATTGTTTTTCTACATTTGTTTGAGTCTGTCCAGTTGTCTTATTTTTATTTCTCCTTTGATTGAAATTCTGGTGTTTATTGTACTTTGATATTTAGCACTTTCATGTCTTCTAGTTTATTATTTATTATTAAATATTTTATACCTTTCATTGTGTCTGGTCTTTTACAGAATACCTTTAACATCTTGAGAGTACTTGTGCTTATTTTAATAATGCCATGGCCACTCCAAAAAGCCTTGCTACTTTTGTTATCCTCTACCATTTATATTAGTATTGGTTTCACTCAGTATAATTGGATACCCTTGTAGGAGCCTGAGAGTGGTTGACTGGTAGCAGCCTGGTTACCTTATTGTCTGGGCCAAAGGGGGACAGCTAGTAAATCTTTACCAACATTTATCAGGAGTGTGTGTGTGTGTGTGTGTGTGTGTGTGTGTGTGTGTGTGTGTGTGTGTGTGTGTGTGTGTGTGTGTGTGAAAAAGCTACTTGGAACTGGAAGTGCTCCAAAGTGATTCTTGTTTGGGATCTGAAGAGACAGAGTGTCTAGTCCCAGGTCTGCAGGGTGTTCCCTGTTTCCTGTTGGGGGAAACTGTGCTTGATGCAGAGAGCTGCATCTGAAAATACTGTGTAAATTCATTCCTGTTTTAGTGACCATCTCTCACTGGTGTCAGTGGTGAGGATTGAGGCTCCCTGATTACTGCCCCAGGTTAGAGAGGCCATCACAGCAGTCAAAATCCATCCAGGGTTTTATCCACGTCCATATTATACTTGAAGAAGTGAATAGCTATGGTTCTTTCCTAATTCTCTCCCGCACATTCCTATATTGATTTCTTTTTTTTCTTCCCCTGCTTGCCCCATTTTACCACTTTCCTATCTACCACATTTTCACAACTTTAATCTGGTCAAAAAATAGAATCACACACCATGCACATGGCAGAACTGCCCCCTAATAAAGCCCTTCACTTTTTGACCTCTGTGTTTATGCTGTTTGGCATTATACACCAATGCTGAGCGATAATTAATGGCTGTACTTGTCCGATGCCAATATGTGGTTACCTCTATGCAGAACTGCTTAAATGAGCTAAATTAACACACAGTTAAAGCAGAGTAAAGACATTTCTTTGAAACCTTTACTCTAACATTTGTTAGGCTGCTGGATGTACAAAAAATGCAAATCCATATGTGTATTGTTTACATAAATCAACTTACTGATGTTCATTTTTATACAGCACTTCACTGTAGTCATTGCCTCTCACATTTGCAAAAATTATCACATTTACTTATGTAATGCCATCCTGAAAACATGAGTAAAAAATTATATTAAGATGGATTTAAACGTGATATTTTTTGCTCAAAATATGAACTCTCTGCTCTTACAACTACTGCCACAGAGAAAGCTAATTAACAGGTGTTTTCTTACACTCAGTACTGTCCAAAGTGCTGATGGCTACACCTCACTGCTTAGCAGGTTTCTGCGAAGGAAGGCAAACCAATAGAAATATCACTGTTTTCCCTTTTAAGCAGAGAACCAATTGCTTAACTCAGCATAAACGGGGAAGGCAATAGCAATAGTCCTTAGTATTATAAAAGTTATGACACATTTCCAATATAAACTACAATAAGAACACCATAGTATCAGTCAGCTATTTCTACCATAGCCTATGTACGTAAGTACTTCTCAAGTTCAGAATGTATTCATTAGATGTGAATCTCATATATGCAAACACTTTGTCATCGACCATGCAAACCAGTTACTCGGCGGTGAGCTATGGAAAGAACTAATTGGCATTTATTGCTATGTTTATGCCAAGTTAGTCTTCATCCCTCTATAATCAATGTAAAAACACAACCAAAGGGAAAGCAATTTTTAGTGACTGAACACATATTTACTCAGACTCATGTGTGCTCTACACACACATGCATTTGAAAATGCATTATGTCAGTAATAGTTCCCAAATGTCAGCTACACAGCAAAAATAAATAGCACAACTGGATTGTTTAGACATTGAAACTGTCTTATAAATGTGTTATTGTGGACATAAATTTATCACAAATATGAACACCGTACATCCAGTTTCATCCATGTTGATTACAAAATGAGTGTGTGTGCATGTGTGTGTGTGTGTGTGTGTGTGTGTGTGTGTGTGTGTGTGTGTGAGAGAGAGAGAGAGAGAGAGAGACTGTAAGTGTATAATATACACAGCATATTGAGAAACAGATGCATGTGTCTCATTTCTGTAACATGCATTACTAACAGCATATTGCATCTAGTTTGAGAAGCTGTCTTTTAAAGTATACTTGCTCATTGGCACCACAACAGAAAATACAAATTCCACACTTTGTTCACTACTCTGATAACAAGATATGTTGCCTACATCATATAATGATGATCCATGATGTTCTGCAAATGGGAGCAAAATAGTTAGATGTAGGTTAACTCACCACAACAGCCACATTATGTGTGTGTCTGTATTTATGTGTAAGTGCATGTTTATAGTCAGAAGAGTATGAGTCTGTATCCTTCTGTCAGCAATCCAGTCCCATGTAGAAAAACAATTTTTACAGTTGTACATGCCCACATAACCATTTCATACATGCCTCCCAACATCTGTTGTCAAACATACAGTGATGATGTCATCCACTATAAATTGTCCAGCAATGATTTGAATGGCAGGCTTGTGCTGTGGCAGTTTGTGTTAAGTACTGTGTTCTCTAGCTTGTGTACTTAGATAAGGGTGCTAATCTCACTGCAGTCAAGTGGTGTATGTGTGCAGCCAGAAGAGTGTGAGTCTGTATCCTTTTGTCAGCAATCCAGTCCCATGGAGAACTACAATTTTGATAGTTGTACATGCCTACATAGCCATTTCATGTAGGCCTTGGAACATCTCAAAAATATACAAAGTTGGTGTCATCCATTATAAAGTGTCCAGCAATAGTTGAAGAGTCAGACTTTTGCTGTGGCACCTGCTTTAAATACTGTGTTCTCTAGCTTGTTCTATAACCTAGTTATGCAGGGGCTCTAACCTCACTGCAATCAACCGATGTGTGTTTGTATATTCAGACGGCATGGCTCTGTATCTTACAGTCAGCAATCCAGTCCCATGGAGAACTAAAATTCTGAAAGTCTTACATGCCTACACATCCATTTCATACAGGCTTAACAAGATCTTTTCCCAAATATGTAATGATGATGTCATCAATCAGAAAGTGTCCAGCAACAGTGTAAAAGTCAGACTTGTGCTGTGGTGCTTGTGTTAAGTACTGTGCTCTGTAACTTGTATAATTAGTTAGGTAGGGATTCTAATCTCACACCATTCAAGTGGTGTATCTGGATAGTCAGAAGAGCATGATTCTGTATATTCCTGTCAGCAATCTAGTCTCATGCAGAACAAAAATTTTGACAGTTGTAAATGCCTACACAGCCATTTCATACAGGCCTCCCAACCTCGTTTCACAAACATACACTGCTAGTGTCATCAGCTAAAATGGAGAACAAAAATTTTGACAGTCATGCATGTCTACATTTTCTATTTCATATAGGCCTATCAACATCTTCTCACATGCATACACTGCTGTCATCAGCTATAAATTGTCTGAAACTAAAAACAGACTTATGTGTGCTGTGGCACTTGTGCTAAATACTGTACTATTTATATAGGTAGGCATTTTAGTCTCACTGCAGTTGACAGGTGTTTGTGTAAAGTTAGCTCACGTTCTAGAAACCATTTTATAACATCATGGGAGACACTCATATTACCATTTTCTTCCCATCAGAAACATGTCATCAGCTATAAAGTGTTGTCTGACACTATAAAAGCCATAATTGTGCTGTGGTGCTTGTGTTAAGTGTTGGGATCTATAAAGAGTTATGTAGGGATTCTTGACTCACTGCGGCCTAGTATGTGTGGTTGTGTTCAGTTAGTTCATATTCCAGAGACTGTTATGGAACAGCATGTGAGACACTACTACTACCATCTTCTTCTTCTCACAAGACACTGGTGATGTCATCAGCTGTAAAGTGTCTGACATTACAAAACTCAGATTTGTGTTTTGGTGATTTCATTAAGTACTGTGTTCTCTTGATAGTTACAGTGGGGATCTAGTCTCACAGTGATCAACGTGTGTTTGTGTTTCTGCTCAGTTTGTTCTCATTCTTGAGACCATTTTAGAACTGCATGTGAGACACTCCTACTACTAACATCTTCTTCTTACCAGACACTGCTGATGTCATCAGCTATAAAGTGTTGTCTGACACAACAGAAGCCAGACTTGTGCTGTGGAGTGTGCCTTAATTATTGTGTTTGGTAGATAGTTATCTAGGGGTTCTAGTCTCACTGCAGTTAGCTAGTGTGTGTGTGTGTTTGAGTTTGGTTAGTTCACATTCTGGAGACTGTTTTAGAGCAGCATGTGGGACACTCCTACTACCATCTTCTTCTCAGTGGACATTGCTTATAACATCATCTATGCAGTGTTCTCTGTTACTATAAAAGCCAGACTTGTGCTGTAGAACTTGCGTGAAGTTCTGCGATCTGGACATAGTGAAGTAGGGGTTGTAATTTCACTGAGGCAGCCAACTTGTATGTTTGTGTGCAATTATTTCACATTCTAGAGACAATTTTAGAACAGAATGTGAGACACTGCTGCTACCATCTTCTTCTCACCAGACACTGCTGATGTCATCAGCTATAAAGTGTTGTCTGACACTATGAAAGACAGACTTGTGCTGTGGTGTATGTTAAGTTTTTTAATTCCCAAGAATATTAGATAGGGGTTCTACTCTCACTGTGGTCAAATGGTGTCTGTGTGTACTCATTCAGTAGTCAGTTTGGTGAGTGACAATTTTACAATAACATGCGAGTCCACAGCTATGTCAGACACTTCTCCAAAAATGTTCTTCTCAGCATACAATGATGCTATCATACTCTATAAATTGCAGCATGATAGTGTTAAAATCAGAAATATGTGATGGTGCTTGTGTTACATTGTATGTAATCCAGCTTTTATACCTACACAGGTGTAATGTTCAAATCAGATCCAGTTTACTGACTGTATGTGTGTGGTGGGTAGTTCTTTATGGTCATTGTATGATCATTTAATTCTCTTTTCATTTCACTACCTCTTAAGAGAACCTTTAGCATAGCCCCATGAATCCAACATTCCCTTTTTCCCTCTGGCCACATGGCATCTTTCCTGCAGAGGACTGAAGCATGTCCTCATCTCAAAGAAGCATATGCACATCATGAAGCAGAGTCCTACCATGAGCCTCTGTAGGCCATCTACAGACCACTGGATGGGTGATTGCTGTGTCTGTCATGGGGTGGTGCACATGTCACAGTTTAAATAAAAAATATTTGGCTGATAATTTTAGAGAAGAATATAGAAGGAGTATTTACAAAAAAAAAATCAAGGTGATATCACAGTTTAAATAAAAATGAGTTTGGCTTGGTAATGAGTGAGATGGATTGGAGTTATTCTGAGTCATGTTGGATGGCATTATTCACATGTAGTTTGGCTTTAAGACTGTAAATTGAATTTTTATGTATAAAACTTTAGCTTCTGTATGATGCCAGCATGGGGAATGAAAAGCTGTGTATACTACATGGCCACCCTGTACAGCGTTCATATTGCATTCAAAGATGTTTACCATATTCTGTAGACAGAATCTATTCTTCACAAAGCCAAAGTGTTTGGGGTCAAGTCTATACACTATGTTGATATAAATCTATGTACTGCACACTGTGTACTTTTTTTTCTTTGCTGAACTATATGTGTTGGTGCAGAGATCACAGAGTTGATGCAGTTTTATGGCAGCTCTGGTGACTAACATTTACTCATTATTATTTTGCATAAAAAATATTTGTTTTGTTTCTAATATTTTATTCAAGTAATACCATTGCAGAGCAACATGTTCTTAATCTGTGATTGCAGGATTTCTGCAGACATGACAATCCTGTTCAGTTCATTAGTCTGTAGGGCATGGTAGAGTGCTGGTATTCCTCAGGGTAAGTGTGTCATCAAAAAAAAAAAACCTCACAATGCCTTTAGAAAGGCATCTGTTTCTTTTGACTAATGTGGAATTAAATAATTATAATAGTTTTGTCATGGAAGCTTAATAAATGGTAAATGAAGAGAGATGACACAAATGGAATGTATGTATTATTTATGCTTCAGAATGATGCAAGTGACCTAGAAAAATATGATATCTAACAAAATATATTTCTTTAGGTTTGGCACATGCACTTCAAATTTACTTTATTTCTATGTGCATATGTCATTTGCTCTGAATAGCAATCTGCCTGAATGAGTCTAAGTTAGGTTGTATACTTGAACGATGGTAAGGCCTTCAGCTTTTTAAACACTATGCTTATAATTAAATGAAACAAGTAAGAATTTCTTCTAGATCTGTATGACAAGTCTGATAAATAGTTACTTAAAAATATCAGTGTAAGGCTAGAAAGCATAATCTCAAACTATACATTTCTTAATAAGGAGTTCCTTAGGATTCTCTCAGTAGTGCAGACCCATGAACCTGTTTATTTTTTTCACTGCCTGTTCCGTGCTGGAGTTACAGCAACAAAATTATGCAGATGAGATAAGAATGCCTCTCTGTGTTCAATCGGATGTGTACCTCAAACTGTAAAACAACACTTAACTAGCAGCTTATAGTGCACTGAAATTTATTAGTGAAAAAATTCAGTATATATGATGTGGAAATGATCATTTCTGGCTGCAGTTTAGTTTAATGGCAGTAAATGTAAGGTTTTGCAGTGTAGGAAGAACATTCATGCAATATGAGTTATGAGGTAGGTGTTGACCAAATGAGAATGCTACAGGGGCTATTACTAAGCATAGAGTTATGTTTTAGATCCCTAATGAATTAACATCTTAGTGACTTATAATGTTTGTAGTGGGCTTATCATTGCATTATTTAATTTTATTATCAATTTGTTAGACATGAGTAGCCCGATTTTGTCACAGTGCAGCAGCCTTCCAGTGTTCTTTCATCTAAAATTTACAACACAGAATAGAAAGATACATTGAGCACTAACTACAATTTATGATTATTCAACAACAACCTTATATTGATTGATTAACTGACTGATTATATTGAATGTTTTTGTATGGTAGAGGAGATTATACTGTGATTTAATATTGGCATATGAAGCAGAAAAGAATGGATTTGTAAGGGTCAGGCTTATCCTTCTCATGCAGTGATTTTATTGTGGTCACCAATCAAACTATCATTGCCACTGAAGAGATCTCATGATATTTCCAGTGGATGACTATGTCTTCTGGATGCTGTATGTTAGAATGTGAAAATAATGTCTTTTCTTGTCTAAACCTGGCATGTAAGTGTATTGTATACCATGATGTCAGATGAATTGCAGAAAAAGGAAGAGAAGGTGATCTTGGTTGAATAAACTGAGAATGATGTCATCCGTGACTGTGGCTTGACTTGAAAATGGCTGTGATGTTAAGAAGGCATTCATAAGACTTAATACTAAGGATGTTGAAAATGAACTACAAGGGATTCTACATGATTTAATGATGAGAAGATGTTAATAAAACTTAAACAGGATGTTGGTATTGCACTTGAATATATATTTCATTGTAATTGTTACTAGTAGACCATGCTAAAATAGTGAAGGTTTATGAAACTGACTGTCAGTAAAGCAAAAAAGCACATGAGGTATGCAATAAATCAGTTGAGGTTTATAGGCAGTTAGTTTACATTGGTCACTATTTGATATTACTGGAATGTAAGGGAAAAAGGAAAAATCTTATGCTGAGTGGAGTGCCTGAAGAAGAGGCAGAAATGGATAGTCCTGATTTTGATGAAACAAAGATGTCATTCTGAGCTGTGTTTCCAAAGAAGTTGTCTGGAAATGAGAAACCTTATTAGCTGCTGTTAGCTTTAACTAAGTGAAAATATGACACACCAAGAATAATTTTAGTACATTTTATGCCATGTTGTGAAAATGAGCACATTTTATGAAAACTGTGGCAAATGGGAAAAACATATACTGTGGAAGGATGATTTATGTTTGTAGGTCACATTGCAGCAGAGATTTTGATTTACAGAAGTGATTAAGGAATGCAGAAGAAAAAGTTGAGCCCAAATTGATTTACCAACCAGCTCTGAAAGCATTTTTCCCAGAGGATATGCAGGTGATGGCTAACCTGAAAGACCTTTCACAACATGTCGGTAATGATACTAAAGAAATGGAGCAGCTTGGCTCCTCCAAAACGGTTGATCCCTTAAGTCCTGTGGAAGTAAAAGATGGATGGATCATATGTGTTGATCATGACAGTGAAGGGAAAGTGTATATATAAATGTATATGCACACACACACATACACATAGCATATATATATATATATATATATATATATATATATATATGTATATACTTTTTTTTATTTTTTACAATGAGTTGTTGGCAATGACCTGGATTAGCTGAGAGGTTAGGCTGTCAGAGAGTTCATATGTTAGCAATAGAACAAGTATTCAAAAAACGGAACTGTATCATGGTTACTGAAAACGCTGTACATGTATACATATATACATATATGTGTGTGTGTATGTGTGTGTGTGTGTGTGTGTGTGTGCGTGTGTGTGTGTGTGTGTGTGTGTGTGTGTGTGTAAAAAAAAAAAAATATATATATATATATATATATATATTTTTTGGCTAATAGTGTTGGAATTTATGACTCCTAAGTTAGTTTCTTGAAAATTCAAGACATAAAAGCCGTGGAAGAAAATGGGAAAGTTGCTGAGGGTCTGTTAACATGCCTAACATTGCTTGAAATTAAGGTATTACTAATGCTGTCTGTACATTTTTTTCATTTTTTTTTATTTAAGACAGTGAGCAATAGATTTCTATCATTAGAGTCTAAAGAATATGACAAAGGTTAGATAGAAACAGACTGTAAAAGTGTGATTGGGAGCGTGCACAGTGACAAATAAGATCTTTTTCTGCAAGTTATCATGTTGGGCCAATAATGTAATTTTATGCTATTTGGAGTGACTTTTTCCTTTTAAACAGTAGTGTAGGCCTTTTACAACTGTAGTGCAGATGCTGACAGTGGTGGTCTGTCACTCAGGTTTTGTGTAGTGTCTGTCTTGGTTATTAACTAAGTGTGTAACAGGAAGAAGTACAATACTGGAGACAACCTAGGTAGACACAAGTGTCCTGCACACTTGGTACAGTCATTAACAGTGATTTTAAAAGAGGCCCAGTAGGATAGCAAGTAATGGGAAGGATTGGAACTTCAGTAAGCAACATTTTTACGAGGAATGACTACAGACTAGAGCAGTACCAAAAAGATTTCAGTGAGCGACAAATGCTGATTACCACACATGTATGTTTAATAAGAGAAATTCAACTCTGCTAGAGAAGACTCAATCTCATAGTGAATGTTTTAGAGAACAGGGTTTGCCCCAATAATCTAAGCCCAATCCATTTGTCAGAAGGCAAGGAGAGAGGTAAGCAGCTCTAGTTTTTCAAATAATTCTTACAGCAGAGGTTTAACAGACAAGTCACAATAGCTGTGGAACATGTCTGCCATGAACTAATCTGCCCTATATCTTTATAATATAAATTCTGTGTTATATACATCAGGAAATTGTGATGCAGAAATCAGTGGAACTGGGAACCTCTTCTAAAATATCTGATTAATGTGTGCACTCCCCACCCCCTCCCAAGTTACAACACAAATTTATACAATAAGAAGGTGTTCATCACTTTGCTATGTAAATTCCAGGACCATAGATTTACAGCATCACTCAGGTTTCCAGCAGCATTAGTGATGAATAAATGTGTTCATGTGGTACTGTTTAAACAATTAGCTAACAGAAAAACATACACTAATACCTGCACCCAGTGTACCTTGGGAACCCCTATAAACATATGATTGGGCCACTGGCCCAGCCAGCCCTGCCTAGGAACACCTGGTAAAGAATCAAACAGTGAGAAACTTAAGGTTGTTACAAGGCTGAGAACTAGTATGAATAAACTAAGTCTTGCAGGAGAAGAGCTTCTGAAACCCAAAGAAGTTGTACCCTGTTTAATCACTACAATTGTACCTGTTGGATGAATATTCAGAGGAACGTGAAGAGAATATAGTTTTCCACACCAGGTCCATAATTGGGAAGACATGGATTCATTAGAAAAGGAACACAACAAGTTGGCTCTACTCAAGACAGTCACCATAGTGACAAATGATTTATACTTGACTAACTGGTGTAAAAAATGCTTTCTTTTTCACTCATTTGTGGATCACTTGAGGCCCACGTACAGAATAGCTTGAGCCTCAAAATATTTGCATGTCTAAACAGGCTTTATAGAATGGGTGACCTGAGCATCAGTTCCCTGAATGGAGAAAGAATGTTCTCCAGCAGAGTATTAATGCACAAGTAATGCTTGCTGAAAAACCGAGTCCACCGCTTCATGGCAGCATATCAAACTTCCGTGGACCTCAGACAGAAAAAGCGAATAGCCGCCATTATTTTATGCTCGCTAAGTAACGCTTTTGCTCTTTACCAAATATAAAATATAAAGAAAAAAAAAAAAAAAACATGTATGTGTTTATGTCATTGTGTGAGAGTGTATGCCTGTATAGGAGACAGAGATTGATCAAGCCATTCGCTAAGCAGTGCTTTTGATGTTTAGCGAGTTTAAAATAAATGAAACCGAGAAAAGTGTGTGTGTGTGTGTGTGTGTGTGTGTGTGTGTGTGTGTGTGTGTGTGTGTGCGCGTTTGAGCGTGTGCGCGCATGCGTGTATGTGTGTGTGTGTGTGTGTGTGTGTGTGTGTGTGTGTGTGTTGAGTGACAGCGATTCCTGGGAACAACAGCATCAGTTAAGATGTTCCCATACCACTTGAGCATACCACTCAACCTCACGGCACAAGAAGTCTGGACTGAGCCACAAATAATGGGGGACAAAGGACCAAAAATTAGGACAGCTTTTAAATATTGCCCTTGTAAAGTTAGAATGTTGCTACAACAACAGGATTTCCGTTAGCGTGTGTTATCTGAATGATATAAAGTCAGAAACTCAAATGTCTGTCATTATTTAATGACTTCAATCCCCAGTGATTTGCCAGAAAAATACACATTTTATGAGGATGGACCAAACATACAATTCAAAAACCTGGACATTCTGCAAAAATCTGGATAGTTGAAAGACATGCACTGTTGACTCTTAGTCCAAAAATATCTGGATAAACCAAACATGAATGGGGGACAAAGGCTCAATATAGGAATATATTTTACTTGATTATTAGGATTTGTGTTGGCATACATTTTCTGAAACAGAGGTGTGCATGCGAGAGAGACTGAGCAAGAGCGACAGTAAAGACGTTTACATACCTCTGGATCTTTCAGATGAAGAAATCTGGATAAAGTCTAAAATAAAGAGGGGACAAAGGCTCAAAAATAGAAACAGATTTTAATTACTGCTTTTATAAAATTACAGACTTGCTTAATTAAAACGGTTTGTCTTAGCATGAATTTTATGAAGAAAATAATTGTCTGAAACTCAAATGCATGCCATTATTTAGTAACTTCAATCTGCAATGACTGGCAACAAACCAAACATTTTAGGAGTTAGAGACCAAAAAGTAAAAGTGTTATATTTTAGATAAAAAATGCTTCTTCTAACACCATTAACATATACTACAGAAAGTTTGAAACGTTAGGTGGGAAAACTATTATACATCAAAAATATATAAAAAATAATACAGCACTTAAAAAATAAATAAGTAAATAAAACACAAGAATTTTACTGAGAGCCCATTCTCTAAGAGCAATAATGCCCCCTAAGGTGTGTGTTAATGCATAATTGATGCCCTTCTAGGGGTGTAGAGGCCCTCCGCCTGCAGGATGAATACATAAGACAGCTCAATGACATAACAGTGACCCAGCACTACATATGCTGCTTGGTACACTCATCCAGTAGAAGAGATCGCTGTTAAATCATCTCATTACTTGTCACTTGTTCTGATGCTGCTGATTGTTACAATATATCTTTGGACTTTTTACAAGTGCATTTTTATTCTATGGTTATGAAGTCAGAATTAAAAAAAAAAAACATCAGTTATACTGTGGGCTCAGTTATTGGCATTAGGAATACACAAGTTATGTGAATTATATCTATGGTAGCAGCTGGTGTGATGAAGATGAGCAAGTTTATTCTTCATGATGTGAAGACAAACTTGCATATGAATCTGTCATTATTACTTTAGCTATGATTGTACAATGTTGAATAATAAGGCATTGCACACATACTCTTGCCAACATATTCTCATTTGTTGTTTTGGTTAGATTTTCTAGCTGGGAGTTTAACATTGTGGCATAGGAGACTGTCTTCCCAAAAAGGTGTGCTCTGTGGTATATTTGATAATGGGTAATTCTAATGGACCTACAAGATGAAATGAGTAAATACGGATTACATTTGTTTGGATAGAGCCATGGTTTCTATATGGCTCATGGGTTGTCAGTCTGCTTTAAGTAGTGATAGTTGTTGAAGTTATGTGTAGAATGGAATGTTCTGATATACACTTTTCTTATAGATGGTTAATAGACATGCAGTCCAAGAAGATGTTGAGGAGTCTGGTCCATTTTCCTAGTTGCTCGACAGAAGGATTTTGGTTAAGGGAAAGCAAACCGTAGATTGCAGGAAGCAGCTTCTTAGCAGCTCATAATAGCACTCTGAGTGTATTCTGTTAGATTTTAAGTTCACTGCTTGGACCTTTATAATCGGCACTAATTGTCAGACCTGTTCTTGGTTTAACTATTTGGGCCTTCAGTTTTGGGTACCCACTAGCTGGCTTATGCTCCTGTCCCATGCCCTTGTTAGCAGTACAAGGATAAATTATAATTGTGACTTAAGATTAAAACAACATTTACACTAGGTGTAAATCTATATGTACAGAAATAAGTCTGGCTCTTGTGTCCCTAGCTTAAACATGCACAAGCAGTCAAGCACAGATGATTATAACAGTGTAAAGCATTACTATAGCCAGTTGGAATGCTAAGGAACTGAAAGCCATGGTTAAATTTAAGATTATTTTAAACAAGCTCATGCAAAAGAGTCTCCACAGTGGTGCAGCGGTTAGCATTGTCACCTCACAGCAAGAGGTTCTCCCATTCAATTCTCGGCTGGAGCACCTTCTGTGTGGAGTCTGCATGTCTTCCCTGTGGTCGAGTGACATTAAAGACATGCAGGTAGGCGAGCGTGAATGGGCGTGCCTTCGTTGAAGGTTGGGCATCGGGCTGGCAACACGGCACTGTAAAAAAAAATCCACTGCCAATCATGAGCGGACCGGAGTTCCGCTGTGGTGACCCCTAACCCAGAAAAGCCAAAAGTCAAGTCATGCAAAAGAGTCTCCATATAGCCCTGCCACAAGAGGCTAAGCTGCATAAGAACATGAGCTAGACATGCTAGATATTGGAGTATGGGCCTCCTTTGCTGGGTTGTCCTCAGCAAACAAAAGAGTCATTACTTTAATTAAGTAAAATTTGAGATGAATTAAAGTGAGAGCACTAGAAAGACAGATCCTGATAGTAGAAGGAGAACCCTTATGACCATGAGCAGTGAAAGGCATTATTTACTCAGCAGCATTTATGGACCCAGTCAGGAAGGCCTTAAACCTTTCTTAAACTAACTTTTCTTAAACTTTGAGGGAATCTTTGTGGAGTTGGGGGGCATAAGATATCCATTATCTTTGCAGGTGACTTTAATGTAGTATATGGCCCTGAAACTGACAAAACACCAGTGAAGTACAGAGGCTACACCAACACAGGCAGTGGATTCTGGATATAAAGCAGTTATTTATTGGCTCACCCCTGGTGTGTAGAAACCTGACAGCTAGGGAATATATATGTGTATCTCGGATTGCTGATTTGTTGCATTTTTACCATAGAACTCAAGGGATTAGGATGTTGTATGAGGTGCAAGTCTTTATGTTGCATATACCCCTTAAGTTTGGTCCAAGAACCAGGCACAGGGTCAGATTTACTGGGCAAAGAAGTGATTAACATATGTCATAAATAGGGCAGAAATTTTTTAAAGTATATTTAAGGGGGGTGCAATAGTAGTGGGTAAGGAATGCTCTTGGACATTGCATAGCCAGATTATGGAGGGAGGAAAAGGTCAGTGGGATCAAATATCACTTTTGATGGAAAGGCATTGACCATAATAACACCTAAAACAAATTAAATAAAAATGCCTTGCTTTGCATCATGAATGCTCATATGACTGGTGGGGTTAAATGAAGGAAGTTTTGGTGTGCTAGGCACCTGAAGGCACCCAAAATAATTGCTCTAAGATATTGGGGAGGAAAAATGGGCAAACCAGCAAAAGATTAAGTGTCACCCAGTCTAGGCTAAAGCACAACCTGAAAGGATTAATAAAATTCTTTGGAATTTTTACTCCAGATTATACTAAGCTTGAAATATATCTGTATAATCTGCTGCAGATATGTATTTTTGTAAGATTCAGTGGCTGGAGATAATGTCCTAAGATCTTGACCTCCTAAATGTAGCTATCCATATAGGGGAAGTTTATCAAGACATTAATGCCTTAGCACTAAGGAAATTGCCTAGACCAGAGAGGTTCATGACATACTTCTTTCAGAAATTTTAAAAAAGTGCTCAGGGGCCCACTTCTGAGGTTTTTTTATGAGGTCTGCAAGGAAGACTACACAGCTGAAGGTATGAAAACAGTTAACATAGTTTCTCAAAGACAGATAAGGACTCAATGTTACCAGAGATCTGCCATCCTAATTTGTTATGTGCTAAAATCCTAGTAATTCATTTAGAGAAACTAATTCCTAAACTAAGTTGTACTACAAAACTAAGATTCATTAGATGGAGTTTGGTAGGCCACAGTTTATTGAGAATCTTTTTCAAGTTAACATTCAGACATTTTGTGGTTTGCAGTTTTAGTAAGACATTTGACTCACTAATGTGGGAATTATTATGGCATGTGATACACGCCTACTAGATCACAAGTATATTTCTACAGTACTGACAGTTCTTATTCCTTACCATGTTGGCAAGGATCATTTGCATTTGGCCCTTAATATTACATAGATGCAACTGCCAAGGATGTCCACTCTGTTATTTGTTACTCATTTTGGCAGTGTAAACTAAACTGTCAGTTTACAAGTCAATAAAAAGTGTGGCTACTGTGTCATCTCCATAAAAGAAGACAGCAGGCATCTGCATGATTTGCAGGTAACTGCATCCTATGCCTGCATAATCTCATTTGCACCCTTAGACAAATAACACTAATATTTGAGTTGTTTGCTTGGCTCTTGGATTTACAGTAAGACCAAAGAAAAACTGTTTTTACTTCAGAGTATGCAAACTGCACAACCTAGGACAGTTGATCTCAGATTGGGCATGTGTATTTAGAGAGAACTACATGCACACTTAGACATTACATTCCTTCGATAAGATAGTCAAAACCAATGCCAAAGTGATGCTCTTGGAATTTAAGGATAAGATCAGCTAGTGGAAACAAATGTAAAACAGTTTCCTGGCCAGAATTCTGGCAGTAAACATGGTTTTACTTCCATTTTTTTTATTCATGTTGTGACACATTCTAGTACTCATTTGACATAAGGTTGCAATGAATGTTATGATATGGCTATGGGTTATAACTTGGATGGGGAAACTGCCCAAGGTAATTAGTAGGAAAGTTTCATGTTTTAAGAATGGCTGGTGGCCTGAGAGTACCAAACTTTGCAGAATACACCAAGTTATTTGCAGCCCCACAGTATTTTCAGCTTATACATTTCCCTCGACTTATCCGGTATACCTCTGAATAGATTGTAGTAATGCTGGATGTAAACAAGGCACTGATGCAGAAGGTGCAGTGATTTTATGATGTGGGTGTGTTAGAGAATAAGGCTACTGGCTGCTTAGTCAAATGGCCTTGAAGGGGGTTTGTATATTGCTACTGGTGTATAATGCATTACATGAGATATACCCCACTGCGTAAATAAAACTTTTCAAGAGGCAATTAAATTCAGCAGAGGCTACAACATTCCTTTTAGCAGTATAAGAGCAGACAGGTGTGCTGTGTTTGGACCTGTGCTGCTTAAAATTGTTATGGCAAATGTGTCCCTGACTGTTTTCTTACTGCCTGCTAGATCTTCACTCTTTTTATTATTTTTCCAAAAGAGATTTAACATTAAAATTTCTAATTTCAACATCTTCATCAAAATGTTCCATTTCTTACTAACAATATTGTAACATTGTTAACTGACCTGAATTCCAAACTGGAGGTTACAGAAAAGCCTTGTACCTATAAAAAGTATCTGCAGTTCTAATTTGTCCTACTTCTACTGTATAACACTAAAAGATTGTAATAATGTTTCACCATGTTAAAATTTAACTCTTAAAACATCATTCAATAAATTCTGAGAATATCCATTTGTCATAAATGTTTTATTAGACTTTCCAGTTCTTTTACAAGTGAGCTGCTGTTTAATGTTTGATACTGTTCCCATTACTTGGAGGGGAAGCATGCTTTTGAAAGCTGAAAAGACATTGCCAGACAGTTTCCTGTGAATAGCATGCTAGATCCTGCTACTTTGTTTGTAGTCAGATCTGTCTAAGCATCTATCAATTGCTATATAGCTATATCTTTTTATCTGTATGTCTGTTTGTCTCTCTGTCTATATATATATATATATATATATATATATATATATATATATATGTGTGTGTGTGTGTGTGTGTGTGTGTGTGTGTGTGTGTGTGTGTGTGTGTGTGTGTGTGTGTGTATCTTTATATAAGTGTGTGTGTTACATACAAGTTGTCAAGTTTGTGGTACACTGTGGAATGGGAAATTTGCTCTTATCCCACTGTAGGTCAGCTCAGAGTTGGTATTTATATAATTAGTTGGGGGGGGGGCATGGTTTATGTATTTATTTATTTTTGTTTGTCATTTCCGATAGACAGCTGTTCTACAAATTGTGGTTGATCAATTGTCTTTCGACATATTGACCTTTCAATGTATTAACATACATACATAAACACACACATACACACATATATACAATATATATATATATATATATATATATATATATATATATATATATATATAAACTTTATGAAAGAAAAAGAAGCATTAAATTAGACATGTAACCACACGAAATCAAAAACATATCATTAAAATGAAAGCAGCATTTGACATACTGAAACAAAAGATTATTTGAATAAAAACATTTGTTCACAATGGGACCGAAAAAAAATGTGCGTGTCTGAGCACTATTACAACGCCCATAGGAATTTCTTTCAACAGATAAAATGCTTGCCCTAAAAATTAAGAAGTTATTAAAAACAGTTAGCAAATTAAATTAATATTGCACTGTAAAAATATCAGTGTAATTAATTAATCTTTAATCCAAATGACTTCTTGATCACAAGGGATACAAATTGCTAACTTTTATTGTAATCAAATTATCCTTTACAAAGATTCTCAGATGCTTAATTCTCTGAAAGATTTTAATCTAACAATTAAAAAAATTATTTTCTCTAGCAACATTTTTCAATTTAAATTCTAAGAACAATGTGATGGTCTCTGTCTTTAGACCATCTGCTGCTGTAACTGAATGAAATGGAGGATTTGACATGGCCTTATGAAACAAAGGGATGATAGGAGTGCTTGGAAAGGAAACTCACAAAAAAAATCACAGTTTAACTGAAGTGTTACCATTATCTTTTAAACAGTTCATGAATAAATATATGTCCACATATGCAGACATCAGCACCTTTGTATCTGACAAATGTTGTGACATACCAGCATTTTATTTGGCTGTGTCCATAATAAGGCCACTGCCCTTATCTACCTTCATGATACGTATTTTAAGATTATCCCATACATTAAAACTGTGCTTCCTTTTCTTAATGTGTTAAATTAAAATACTTACATCTGCATGCTAGATGATTGCCAGTTTTGCTGTAACACCCCAACCCCATGTGTGAAAATCTGAAAATGGGGGTTACGGATGGATGGATCTAGAGGCTTAAAGTAATAACTCTGTGGTTCCCTTGACTCCTTCTCACAAACATTCTTGAAAACATCTGTAACATGTAATAAGGGACATTGAAAGTATAAGAATTTTGAAGACTAAAAGTATCTGAAAGTTTACTTTGTTGAAACAAACAAGCTTAATAATATTTTGACTGCACATGTGTTAAAGATGAAATCACCTGTACCACAGATGCCATTTTTGGAGGAATGAGACTCAAGATCTTTAGCCAAAACCACAGATAAACACAAGAGGCTACACCACGACAATCAAAGCTGACCGTTTATTAACACACAACAGGCAATAAAAATGGTAGTGAGTGCTTTCACGTTCAAAAGAATGCTTCTTCAGACTTAAGTTCGATTGTCATGGTGTAACCTCTTGTGTTTATCTGTGGACTTACACTATTTTGCTTGAGGCACTTTATCCCTGACTGTTTTTCTTGGACTTTTGATCTTTAGCCAAAACACTCTGTTCTGAATCACTTCAACAGTGGAAAGGGAGACTGAAGATTCTGCTTCTGATAAACTCAGTACCCTGAGAACTGGTGAGGTAACAGCTCTTATTATAGTTACAGGTTCCCTTTTGGTAATTCTGGGTTCCCAGATGAAAGTTGCATTCATAACTCTGCGTTTCTGTCTAGTGTTGAAGGTGCCTGTTGTAATTTCATCCTTTGTTTGTAATTTCATCAGTGATAGAATCCTTAACTTCATTGTTTTGTTTGAACTCAGCAGCCCTTGCCTTGCAACTCAAAACTAGTTGATTGACAATATAACACTTATGGCCTCTGGTCGAAGGATGTAGGTGACTTGAGCCCTAATACTGCTGTTCTCTATGCAGACCTGACAGAACCCGCTTACTCTCTGTCATTTTGTGGGAATGTGTCTATGAATGACAAAAAAAAAAATAAAATAAAACTCTGATTGATAGTGGAACTAGAAGGAGGTATGACTCAAAAAGAAGCAGCAATTCTCTGGATTGTTTTGTTTTAAGGTTTAATGTAATCATCGTTGTCCTAAAAATGTTTTCTTACTGGCTATCAGAGTTTCTCCCTCTCTGTTTGCCATACTAGTAGTAATACTGCAGAAATTATTAAGCAGCAGAAAAAACTGATATATTCAGTTGTCTGAAGACTTTATCAAGTAAATGAAACCAAGTCAGTGATAACCATCTTACTGTATCTGACCAATCAACTAATAGCTGATCTCCTCATTCAACTTAGCACATTCTTTCAGTATATTTAGGTTTGCTTTGATATCTGCTGGATGGTTACTGATATGCAAACCTCTTTGGGCACACTTTGCTACTGCTGTAATTTTTCTAATTTATGCAGTTCCTGTTCTAATAAACCAAAAATGTATACACTTTCACTACTTAATCACAGCCATCAACATGTCCAATGTTCAACAAAGGAGAGGTTGGAAATGTAAGCAGTGTGTAAAATCTGAACAGCATACAGCGTTGTGAGACAACGACATTTCATTTTGCTGTCTGTTGTTGCAATGATATAACATTAAGTAGAAGAGATGTTGCAGACACACAAAAAAAACATTCACGAAACAGGAGCTAGACATTAATTTAACCTCATTTAACACATGTGCCCCCCCCCCCCCAGACACACACACACAAAGAGCTAGAATAGACTCCTCAGTCATTTGGAAGCAAGATGGCAATTCTGACTATAAGCCCCTTTGTTAAAAGCTTGTTGGAGCTTCTGATGGAGAAACCATTGAATAAGGACAAAAAGAGAAAGAAATAACAGATATCCAATCAAATATTATACAAAACCTTTCCTTAAAAATAAACAGTGAACCTTGTGCAAGAAGAGAACCAGACTTTTACCGCATAATTTTAATCAACAAAGAGGTAACCACTTTTATTTCATAAAAGAGACTTTTTCAAATGCAAGCAATAAATGAAAACTCAGTAAATATGATTCAGTCAACACATCAAAGATCTAAACAAAATCCAGTACCTACAGCTAAAACAAGAACCTTCATCCTAATGTTTTAGAGTGCAGTTTTTAATACTGCTTTAAAATTAATGTGTTCATTTAAACCAGAAACTGAGCAAGGCTCAAAGGTACCTGCCAGTCATACTTCCTAAATCCTGTTTCCTTCTCACTGTCACCTACACTTCTTTATCATGACCGGAAACATAACATAACACTCTCAGTACAAATAATTAGATGTTTGTATAGTGCATTTCTCTTGTTTTTCATATAAGTTTCAAAATTGTGTACATAAGTTCTGTTATAACATCTCAATGAATGCCACACTTAAAATGCGTAACACAAGGTAAAATCTGTTGCATAAACGTTTCTTAAAAATCAATTAAAATAGGCTTTTAGTACTATCATAGTAGATAGAAGGAGTGTTAGCGATGAATCTGCATTGCTTACAGAAGTCTTCTCAATGTCTGCAGAAACTTCCTGCTCAATTTCAGTTGTAGACGTAATGTAGGAATTTCTGCAGCTGATGAATACCAGACTGCCAGGCTATCATACTGAGTTACAAAGAGATGACTGCAAAGGGTATTGCTAAGATCTTTTACTGTTGATGCTACTTTTAACTACAGTATTGTGTGTTTTGACAGCTTATACTTAGATTAACATTGTTCTTTAAGGTTTTCACTAAGGTAGGTTTTGTCTGTGGTGCTAGTACACATACTGGTTGATGGCAGGAGGCAGGAGAATGGGGTTGTTGAAAATGCACTACTGACTGAGAGAAACAAATGTCAGCATTACACTGTTTCCATCTTTTTTTTTTAAGTGAAAGCAAATGTTCTGGAACAACTCTTTAAAATGAAGATCTAAGTATTCTCCATATTTGTTTCTGTATGTTACTAAAAGGAATTGTTCTGCTACTCATTTTTTCATAGATTCATAGACTGTTACTAGGCTAACAACCGGGGGGGGGGGGTATTTTCAAAGCCTAACCAAGTTTTCCTGAAAAAAATAATGATATCTTACATCCAAATAGGATCTTGAGTGCCAGGCATTTATAAGCTACATCTGTCCATAAGGGCATGAGTGCTAGGCCCAGTTTAAAGTTCCTGTTCCTCATCCAATTGTCTAGGTTGTGCTTAAACAAATGGTAGCTGTTGTAGTTTTCATGAATAATGGTTGAATTTTGATGTGCCTAGACTGAAGTTTCAGTCTTGTTATTCTGTGGGCTTCCTTTATGTATTAATATATCCCTTAGAAGATTATGATGTCAAGGATATGGTAGGGAGCATTAATTATGGGTAAATTAATGTAATTGACACTGAGCAAGGTGAAAGTTGATATATTAATGATTTTTATGTATAATGAAGTGACATTCTTATGTGTGAGAGTAAGGATGACTATATCCAGCTTTTGTAGGAGATCACACATGACTCTGAGTCAGCTGAAGAACACTGAGAGTGCAATGTATGACGTTATTGCATTCTCCACTTGTAAAAGCGATGAGAGCAGCATAGAAAGGTTCTAGAAGTAGACTATTCTAGAAAACTGTATGATCACAATCAGTAATGATTTGCTTTAAGGGTAAAAGGCCTTACAATTGGATTTGGCCAAATGTTATCACTAATGATTGATTAATTTATATAATTATATTTGGTCTTGATCAGCATCATGTGGATAGTTTAATGAAATTTAGCAGTCAAAGAGGATGACTTGCGTTAAAAAAAAAAAAACTGACATCTCTACTTTATTACTGAGCTTGATAAGAATGATCAGTTATTTATTATCAAAAACATCTGTTTCCTGGAATGCTTTATAATATAATGTAAAATCTAGTCAAAATTTGGCATGTTTTAAGAGAAACTTTAGTGCATACTTGGAGCTGAGATGTTTTTATCTGTAATATGGATTATAGATAGAGCAGGTATAATATAAAAGGTAGTCAAAATATGGCATGTGTTGAGAAATACTTTGATCCCTGCATGTGGCTCAGATGTTTTATTTACCACAGGGATTGCAGTGTGTCTCTTTCTAGTATTATAGTCCATAAAAGTTGTAATGATTGACACAGTATTCAGTTACATAGCACAATTAGGTGCTTAAATAGATGGGTCAGCTTTTCCTATTGTTTCCTGTTTTTTAACCAGGATTTATCAGAATTTGTCCTGATTCAACTGACAGTCTCTTAAAATGAAGTTTTTCGCTAAAGAACTTCTGAAAAGAACCAGTAGTTCTGCCCAGAATGCCTGCTGATGAATATACCACAGACAGCTAACTCAACTGTCTTTGATTTAGTGCCTGAAATCTATCACCAAAGAAGGTCACAGTCCCCAAAAAGTAACTCTGATTTTAGTATCACAAGTATAACATTATTATTGTTTAATAGGTTTCTTTTTGGCACAGCCACTAGAGCATTACTCTTTATTATTTACAAGTTAGCAAATATGTATTGCTATATAAACAAATTGCGCAGTGAATTACAGTTGTATAGCAGATAATTCAAAAGATGTAAGTATCATAGGAAGTAAATTAATCATTATTTCTATGGATGAACAACATATTACTAAACAAACCTGGTTACCTAATGTGAAACAAATACAGAAACACTATGCTACAGTACAGCTGGAATCATAATATAACCATGAAGTCATAACCTTGTTGATAATGGGGACAGTAAATCTTCCACCCGTATTATTTCAGACAGTTGTGCTTGTCAAGCAAATTGTTTTATACTTTGTGATTATGATGAGTTGTCATTCACAATCATTCCTTGAAATGACTGTCACATAGTGTGGATTGGTGCTTTGACTTCACAGATTTAAGAGTGTAACGCACTGACTCACAAAGATAAGTGGCGGCAAATAAAAGTAAAAGTTTCAAGGCTGCTTTCTAATATTTTGATACAAGTCTTTGGAACAAACACTCAGAAAGAAAGGGTTCCCCCTTTCTAGTCAGTTTTGAGTCTTTATTTTCTTAAACTTTAGCCATTTCCAGATGAATGCTGTTTGGTCAGTGCCAAAAAAGGATGAGATCTAACCAGCTTTGGCAGTGAATATTTCAAGAAGAATGTTTTTTCTATGTCTTGACATCTTTCAAACTGTAACTGAGTTTGGAGATTGCTAGGGTATATGTCTGTGAGAGCTCTAATTCAAAGCACCAGAGGTGGTTGCTTTTATTTGTAAGTCTCTTGGTAAAAGACATTATACCACTGCTAAAAAGCACTTCTGTTTTTGCATTCAAGTTTGGTTAATTGCAGTTTTCAGAAAAACAAATATATACTGCACTAGATATGAAGGCATTCTTGAGTTTCCCCTACAAATCAAAAATAGTAATTTTGTGCAAATGTTATAGAGTCTGTGCAAAGATAACGCAAGCAACCCTGAGGATCTAGCAGTCCTGAGCATGCCTTGTTCGCATTTGTGTGTGAGCTGATTGGAAATAGTTCTGGAAAGGTTATGTGACATAATCTCAGAATAGTCATCTGATTAAACAAAGACAAATCACTGGGTAGGTTTTCATTCAGCTTCTGAATCTGATTTTATAAATAAATGTGGTGCAGTGCAGTTATGAGTGCAAGTCTTACAATCTCCAGCATTGGCTTGATGGTGTGTCAGTTTTAAGATGTTTCACCATAAGCTGCTTTCTGTGGCTAATATACTTTATGTGGATTAGATACTGAAATATCTGAAATTCAGAACACTTTTTATCAGGCGAAGACCAACCAGACAATTCCTGGATCCTGACATTAGTGGAGCTCTGCAAGATAATTTCATGTGGGCTTCTATAAAGACTTTGTTTTGCAGTGCAAACTTATCTATCATGGTCAGAAGAATACGAGCTGGTTAACGTACTGACATCTGACCAGTGACGCATGCTTTCCATGCTATGTGTTTTATTTAAAAAGAAGTGTAGTGGGTTGGTTCACTGACCTGGTAACAAAGAGGGAAAACTAGAAAGGAAATATAATGGGTTGGTACACAAACATAGTTTAATAAAGTAAGTAAATAGCCTTCTCATACAAATACAGTCAGTTTTCATAATCACTTCTTTTGTGGCAACACAGATAAATTATTCTAGCAAGTAAAGCCAAAAAACACAAAATAAATTACTAAAATAGAAAAAAAAAGGCTTCAGAAAGCAACCAGCAGTTTTAAATTACATAAAGCGCTTCTCGTTTAATAAAATCAAACTTCTTCAGATGCAAACATTCAAGGTACAAGTTTCAGTTAAATAAAATACCAGAAAGTGCTTGAGCCTGTCAGCTCACATGCTGTGATGACATCAGCAACAATAGTTAACCCTTCCTGTTCTACACACTATGAAAAAATACTGTTTAAAACTAAAACGATGCTGACAACCATGAACAAGGAAGATTGCAGCTATGGTTTAAAAGTAAAGTATGCTGATATGGTATACTTTAAACAACAAGAACAAATAAACATATGAATAATTTTCTTGGGTGGCAAAAGCCAGGGTACCGTTTGGCTAGGCTTATATAAGCCCTAGGGCCAATAGCCTAGTACCTACCTATGAACCTATGAACATATGAAATAATAAGGTTGCCTATAAGGAATTACTATTACACTGCTGAAATTCTGCACTACAAACATTTTTTGCACTACAAACTTTTTTTGCCACATTTCATACTGGTTCATAGCTAATTGCCTAGCCCAGAAAAATAACTCAGCTGGCAGTTCGAGAAATAAATTTAGGCATCATTAACAGTGACTAAAATTACCATATAAGAAATTTAACTAGCTATAATGACCATATTACTAAATCTGTAGCATTCATATTATGATATGCCATTCACTTAATTCCACAATATGGTATTCATTATATAAAAAAAATATATATATATATATATATATATATATATATAGATATATAAAAATACACAATCTAACTATGACCTTTAAGGAGAATTGAGGCTGAATAGTCTGGTATCACATTTACTAACATAAATTACTATTAGAGATGAATATTATTCATAATATTAATATAAAATTATGTAAAACAACGTCAATGTCTCAGCATATTTACTTCACATTAACCCTCATTATATTGTATTGTTTTGAATGCTTTATGAATTCTGAGCTTAAATGTTTTATCTTTTACTTTTGTATAATTTTTATTAGTAATCTTTTGTATGTACCTAATCTGTCTGTTTTTTGGAGCATTTCTCCCCAGGACTCCATTGAAAATGGGTTCTTTTTGGCCCGATGGACTATCCTGGTAAACCAACTGCAAATAAATAAATAAATAAATAAATATATAAATTATATAAAATTATTTTTGTGTTACATAGCTAGAAGAGAGATTCTGTCATCTAGTTAAACTTTTCAATTTAAGTAGACAACTAATCAAGCACATGTCATTAATACCTGGGTAATAGTATGCGTTAAGGTGAATTTGCCAATAAAGTTCAAGTTCTTCAAGTCTTAGGGAGATGGGACCACCCCTAATGTCATATCTAACTTGGTCAATAACCTTGAACTTAAATTTATGGTTTGGAAATATTCCTATATGTTTAGCTAATGCATTCTCTGTTTTCTTTTTATTGATAGCGTACTGGTGTTCGTACACACACTCCCGGAGCTTACGCTCAGTCTTGCCTATATAAAATACTGGGCAAGACTGGCACTTTGCTAAATATACTACTAATTTGGTATTACAGTTGTATCTGTCTTTTAATCTAAAGACATGATCATTCACCTCAAATGTGTTTCCTACCTCCATGAATTTACAAACGTTGCACGATTCACACTTAAGCATCCTGGGATACTTCACCAATTGTGGTCTACTAGATTCCAGGAGGTTCTTGATGTTACACCCTCTCCTATATATAATTTTGTGTAAAGTACCTAAACTACTGAGTAAGTTTGGGTCGCATTTAAGCCAGTCTCAGTTTTTTCAGACCAAATTCTGCACAAGATGGCTATCCACATTATAGGTAGTAACTAGGCTCAAGGTAAAATCATCTTCTGTAACTGGACTATCCACATTAAAGTCTAACCCGCACTTTTCTTTAGATATTGATGCTGGTACCCCTCCCAAACTCGAAATCAGGGTGTAAAAGCCTGACCTTTCCTTACTCTGAACCTCCACCATAAGTGAGTCTTTTAGATCACTGGGGTAGTCTTGAGCTAAACACATGTTCCTTAGTAATTTACATTCCAACTCAAAGTCTCTATCCAAAGTGATAATTCTAGCCGCCTTTACCAGTTGGTCCTTAATGACCGAACATTTTTGATGGTAATGGTGGAAGCTGGAATAATGAAAAAATGTGTTGGAATAAGTACTTTTCCTGAAAATTCTAGAAAAGTATCGTTTTTTCCCCCTATGTTTTCTAAGATTAATATCTAGGTATGCTATTTCATCACTATCAAAAGTGTGAGTAGGAAGGATGTGGTATTATTAAAGTAATCCACTAATCTATTAGCTTCTGCAAAATCTCCTTTCAGCATAATAAAAATGTCATCCAAGAACCGAGTATAAAACAAAATCAGGTTCTTGCATTCCTCAATATTGAATACATTTGTTTCCCAGAATGCCATAACTAAGTTTGCCAAACTGGCTCAATAAAGGGGAACCCATGGCAACCCCAATTTTCTGCAAGTAGAAGTCATTCTCAAAAACAAAATAGTTATTTGATAAAACAATGTCCAACAACTCAGATACAAGTGAAATTTCTGAATCAGGGGCTCCCTCCTTCCTTATCTCCATAATCCATTTGATTCCTTCCAAGTGTAGGATAGATGTATAGATGTCTTTTACATCTATCTTAACAAAATTATAGTTCTCGCTGTATTCAAGTTCATTAATTTTCTTTAAAAATGACCATGAGTCTTTGCAGACTTGACTCTCACTTGTCAGGTATCTTTTCAGAATAACATCCATTACTTTTGCACATGGATAAGTGACTGAATCTCAACCATCCACTAAAGGTCTCATTGGTAGGGCCTTGCATAGAGGCAGTGTTATTGCTGTTAAATGCCCCTGTTTGTGATATCAGTGGGCTTGGGTATGCCGTACCATTGTCATAGGCTAAGCAATCTCTTTGCAGTTTTTTTAACCTTAGTAGATTTCAATTTATTGAGGTACTGGGTGATGCTGGTAAAAGTTCTGTTATAATCATATTGGTACCTGTTGAAATCTAAGTGCGCTTCAATTTTGTGAACTAAATCAGTTACTTCTTTTAAGATGGTTTCAACCCATGAATTGTAATGTTTTATCATGAGTTCTAGAAGTTCAAATCCCTGTTTATTAAATAATTGTAGTCATTCTACATGAAAGACAGAGTGATTCACCAAGCCTGTTGGATACTGGAATCTCCTAAGGCCTTTTGGTACTATACGCTGTTGTAAACATTCCTTAAAGTATGCAATTTCTAGTTGTAATTTTTTTAAGTTTGACAAGTTTAGAATCAAACACTTTCAGCATGTCAACAATACTGTTATTGAGATTAACATTACCTCCAGCCAGTTTCCCCCATGGTAGATTGTGAACTTCCATAGAAAAAGAGAAATTTCCGTTTAGCCAATCCATTAGGATGGGAGCCCCAATAAACCCCAAGGTATGGATCTCATGTTGAACACTCATACAACTTCCTTGGTGCTTTCAGTTTGTTCCTAGTTGAACTGATGAGCATTGCAAGTTGTTGGTAAGACTTTGTTGTTGTACACGATTAGGTTGCAAGTTGTTCTCTGCTGCATTTAAATTAGGTCTAGTTGTTGCCTGCACATTGTTTCCATCCTGTTCATGCAGTGTAAAGCACTCTGTTAGACAATGACACCAACTCACTTAGTTCTCGCTGCTGGTTGTCCAAAGATTCCAGACATGATGTTAGTAATTCCATCCGTTTTGCCATAGCTTCAATCAAAACTGTCAGCTCACAGTTTTCCACTCTATCTTGCATTTGAGTGAATAATCTTGGACTACCTGTGCTTCCTGATGTTATAACACACAAATCAAGCCAAACCCCCCCCCCACAAAATAAACTATTAAAATAGAAAAAAAAAAGGCTTCAGAAAGCAACCAGTAGTTTTAAAGTGCATAAAGCCCTTTGCATTTAATAAAATCAAACTTCTTCAGATGCAAACATTCAAGGTACAAGTTTCAGTTAAATAAAATATCAGGAAGTGCTTGAGCCTGTCAGCTCACATGCTGTGATGACATCAGCAACAATAGTTAACCCTTCCTGTTCTACCCACTATGAAGAAATACTGTTTAAAACTAAAACAATACTGACAGCCATGAATAAGGAAGATTGTAGCTATACCTATCAGCATACTTTACTTTAAACCATAGCTTCAAGCTTTATGCACTTTAAAACTACTGGTTGCTTTCTGAAGCCTTTTTTTTCTGTTGTAGTAGTTTATTTTGTGTTTTTTCGGCTTGATTTGTGTGTTATGACATCAGGAAGCACAGGTAGTCTGAGATTATTCACTTAAATGCAAGATAGAGTGGAAAACTGTGATTGAAGCTATGGCAAAATGGATGGAATTACTAACTTCACGTCTGGAATCTTTGGACAACCAGCATCGAGAACTACATGAGTCAGTGACATGAGATCCATACCTTGTGGCTTACTGGGGCTCCCGTCCTGATGGATTAGATAAACAGAAATTTCTCTTTTTCTATGGAAGTTCACAATCCACCACGGGGCCAACCGGCTGGAGGTAACGTTAATCTCAATAACAGTATTGTTGACACGCTGAAAGTCTTTGATTCTAAACTTGTCAAACTTAAAAAATTACAACTAGAAATTTCATACTTTAAGGAATGTTTACAACAGCTTATAGTACCAAAAGGCCTTAGGAGATTCCAGTATCCAATAGGCTTAGTGAATCACTCTGTTTTTCATGTAGAATTACTACAATTATATGATAAACAGGGATTTGAACTTCTAGAACTCATGATAAAACATTACAATTCATGGGTTGAAACCATCTTAAAAGAAGTGACTGATTTAGATCACAAAATTAAAGCGCATTTAGATTTCAACAGGTACTAATATGATTATACAAGAACTTTTACCAGCATCGATCAGTACCTCAATAAATTGAAATCTACTAAGGTTAAAAAACTGCAAAGAGATCACTTAGCCTACGACAATGGTACAGCATACCCAAGCCCACCAATATCACAAACAGGGGCATTTAACAACAATAACACTGCCTCTATGCAAGGCCCTACTTGGGTGGGTGATCTCGACTTAAGCTTTAACCTTGATCAACAAATGAACTCTCAGACCCCCTGCCAGGATCATCTGACTGAGTCTTTCTCCATAAGGAGAAGTGAAAAAATCAATAATCAAAATGGAAAGGGCCAGGAGAAAGGTGAGGTTAACACCATGCCTGGTGCAAATTTTCAGAATCGCCAACAACAGGGGCAATCCCCAAACGATTGAATTATACGAACAGCAGGAAGTTCAACAGGAAGAAACATTAGAAATGTACCCTGAGCTAAAGAAAATCTGAATATCATTAAAAACAATACAGGAGTCTTTCAAATTTTTAACTATTCGGAAGTTAACATTAGTCCTGAATTATTTGAATTATTAGCTAGGGGGTACACTTTTTTTCCCTCACAACATATTAATGTAGCCAGAGTAATCCTCAACATCAAAAATTATACCAGGAAACTAAACCTGAATATTTTATTTGGTAACAATGACAGTAACAGTTAAAATATCAGGAATGCCTTACATGTACCAAGTACTTTCAACCCACCACTACATCCCAGCCTGCAGATATTCGAACATGCATGTGAGCTTGACCTAAGGCATCTAGAGAAATTCTCTAAGAATGTTACTGTCAAGATGAATGTCAGCAAATATGAGTGGAATGAAATGAACTGTTTAAGATCACTTAAAGTATGGGTTTCCAAACTGGATAAAGGTGGTGGCCTGATTATCATGGACCATCACGAATATGTGAAACGAATGAGGGACATTCTAGCAGGGGAGGCTTACCAAGTAGCCTCCCTTAATGAAATAAACATGGCTTACCGACGGATAAATATGTATTTGAATGATTTATTCATAACAGCTAGAATTGAAACCAATGTCTTCAACTACATGACCATGTCTTACCCTAAAATCTCGAGATTGTTTGGGATACCCAAGATGCATAAGGATCTAACCAATCCACCAATGAGACCTTTAGTGGATGGTCAAGATTCAGTCACTTATCCATGTGCGAAAGTAGTGGAAGCTATTCTGAAAAGATACCTGACAAGAGAGAGTCAAGTCTGCAAAGACTCATGGTCATTTTCAAAGAAAATTAATGAACCTGAATACAGCGAGAACTATATTTATCTTACAATAGATGTAAAAGACCTCTATACAGCTATCCCATGCTTGGAAGGAATCGAATGGATTATGGAAATGTTAAGGAAGAAAGGAGGCCCTGAGTCAGAAATTTCACTTGTATCTGAGTTGTTGGACATTGTTTTATCAAATAACAATTTTGTTTTTAAGAATGACTTCTACTTGCAGAAAATTGGGGTTGTCATGGGTTCCCCTTGTGGAGCCAGTTTGGCAAACCTAGTTATGTCATTCTGGCAAACGAATTTTGTATTCAGTATTGAGGAATGCAAGAACCTGATTTTGTTTTATACTTGGTTCTTGGATGACATTTTTATTATGCTGAAAGGGATTTTTGTAGAAGCTAATAGATTAGTGGATTACTTTAATAATACCACATCCTTCCTGAAATTCACTCATACTTTTGATAGTGATGAAATAGCATACTTAGATATTAATCTTAGAAAAGATAGGAGGAGAAACCGATACTTGATACTTAAGTACTTATTCCAATGCATTTCTTCATTATTCCAGCTGCCACCCTTACCATCAAAAACTTTCGGTTGTTAAGGGCTACCTGGTAAGGGTGGCTAGAATTATCACTTTGGATAGAGACTTTGAGCTGGAATCTGAATTACTAAGGAACATGTTTTTAGCTCGAGACTACCCCAGTGATCTAATAGACTCACTTACGGAGGCAGTTCAGAGTAAGAGAAGGTCAGGCTTTTACACCCTGATTTTGAGTTTGGGAGGGGTACCAGCATCAATATCTAAATAAAATTTTGGGTTAGACTTTAATGTGGATATACCAGTTACAGAAGATGATTTCACCTTGAGTCTAGTTACTACCTATAATGTGGATAGTCATCTTGTACAGAGTTCGGTCCGAAAAAACTGGGAATGGCTTAGACCCGACCCAACCTTACTCAGTAGTTTTGGTACTTCACCCAAAATTATATATAGGAGAGGGTGTAACATCAAGAACCTCTTGGAATCTAGTAGACCACAATTGGTGAAGTATCCCGGGATGTTTAAGTGTGAATCCTGCAACTTTTGTAAATTCATGGCGGTAGGAAACACATTTAAGGTGAACAACCACGTCTTTAGATTAAAAGACAGATACAACTGTAATACCAAATTAGTAGTATATTTGGCAAAGTGCCAGTCTTGCACCCAGTATTTTATATAGGCAAGACTGAGCGTAAGTTCCGGGAGCGTGTGGACAAACACCAGTATGCTATCAATAAAAAGAAAATAGAGAATGCATTAGCTAAACATATAGGAATATTTCCAAACCATAAATTTAAGATCAAGATTATTGACCAAGTAAAATACAACATTAGGGTTGGTCTCATCTCCCTAAGACTTGAAGAACTTGAACTTTATTGGCAAATTCACCTTAACGCATACTACTACCCAGGTATTAATGACACGTGCTCGATTAGATGTCTACTTAAATTGAAAAGTTTAACTAGATGACAGAATCTCTCTTCTAGCTATGTAACACAAAAATAATTTTTATATAATTTATATATTAATTTTATATTAATATTATGAATAATATTCTTTTCTAATAGTAATTTACATTAGTAAATGTGGTACCATAATATTCAGCCTCAATTCTCCTTAAAGGTCATAGTTAGATTGCATATTTTATATATATATATATATATATATATATATATATATTTAATTATTTTTATATAATGAATACCATATTGTGGAATTAAGGGAATGGCATAGCATAGCATGAATGCTATAGATTTAGTAATATGGTCATCTTAGCTAGTTAAAATTATGTACTAACATCAAGTTAATTTCTTGTATGGTAATTTTAGTCACTGTTGATGCCTAAATTTATTTCTCAAACTGCCAGCTGAGTTATTTTTCTGGGCTAGGCGATTAGCTATGAACCAGTATGAAATGTTGTGGTAAAAAAAGTTTGTAGTGCAGAATTTCAGCAGTATAATAGTAATTCCTTATAGGCAACCTTATTATTTCATATGTTTATTTGTTCTTGTTGTTTAAAGTATACCTATCAGCATACTTTACATTTAAACCATAGCTTCAATCTTCCTTGTTCATGGTTGTCAGCATTGTTTTAGTTTTAAACAGTATTTTTTCATAGTGTGTAGAACAGGAAGGGTTAACTGTTGTTGCTGATGTCATCACAGCATGTGAGCTGACAGGCTCAAGCACTTCCTGGTATTTTATTTAACTGAAACTTGTACCTTGAATGATTGCATCTGAAGATCTTTGATTTTATTAAACGAAAAGCATTTTATGCACTTTAAAACTACTGGTTGCTTTCTGAAGCCTTTTTTTTCTATTCTAGCAATTAAATGCAAATCTAGTTTCTTGGTTGCAAAAAGGTGATCTGTTATTGCTTGCTAAAATAATTTAGCGGGAGGATTGTGTGGTTCTGTTGTCTGTGTTTTACATCAAGCCTGGTTACTCACAGTTGGTTTTCACTCAAGGGAGTCAGAGAAAAGGGAAAATGTGAATTTTGTATTTGTTTTACTCCTTTTACCTTTTTTCTGTGTTTTTGAGACATCACAGTTAGTACATATAATGACTAAAGGTATGGGGTCTGGCCTCCCTGAAAAGCAAAATGATATGCAGAATATGGCATTTTCTTTTTCTTTTTGCAATTAATTGTGTATACCAGTTGTTTTAGTTGTGCTTATTTATACATTAACTGAATTAGATGTGATTCGTCATGCTAAACCCATAGTGAGAGCAAGTCACTCATGTGTAGACCAGAAGGATGCATGTTGACAGCACCTTTACCTTAAGAACATGAATTAAACAAAGTGTATTTTGTAGAAAATAAAAAAGTATTTCATTATTACAAATGATAATCATCTGTAGCAAATTTTATCTTTCTGCTTGAACTGGTACCTCAAGAAGTGTCTGCTGAAAGTTTATATACCCCTGTGACGGTACTAGGAACAACATCATTATGAATTTTAAATAGCAAGCTCATTTTGTAACATTTTGTGTCTTTTTTCTTACGGATATTAATTCCATGTGGTCTTTGGCATTGAGACTTTGGGGTACATTTTGTATAGCTGACTTCCTTTTCCTCAGTTTTCAGTTCTGAAAACTGCATGCAGCCAAAATATTTAACAGTGATATTTGTTTTGTTTCAGGCTTCTGTACCTGTCTCATGAGGGATATTGGATTAGCACACAACTTCAACAATATTTCACTGATATCACAGAGCATTATATTTTTAGCCAGAAAATATAAAACATTTGTACTCAAGACAAAACAAATCAAGCAATTGCTAATATGTAATAGTGTCTAATCAGCTTGAATTTTTGGCTGTAATGTGAGCAAACTTAAAAAGGGGAATGAACTGTTATTGGATTAGCACACATATAATGTAGTCTCTGTGGACTGGAATGCATTAGTCTTTTGTTATTGTTCAGGGGCCACTGAGAGTATAAAATGTCTAGTAACTAATATCTCTGCCCCCTATTATAGCAGCCACATTGTATCTTTGATGCCTGGCTGCTGACAATTTTTTTAGCCAGTAAATCCCCTACAACTGGAAGCTGTGAAGTTAATGAAGGATGCATCAGGAAGTAGGTTAGCCTAAGGTGAAATGAAGTCACATGATCACAGCCTGACTCTATCAGTTTCCTGAACAGTAGGTGACTGAACAGGTAACTTGCAGGTAGAAGCCATAACAAACCTTATGTTTTTGTAACCTTTGATGTAGTTACATGAGACAGGGAAGCATGTAGGGAGGGCTCGGCAAAGATAAGGGTGTGGAGGAGAAGCTACCTTGAAAATATGAATATTGATGCATTACCAGCTCATTCAACTGAACTCAGCAAAATGGGTTTTAAATGAGCTGTGCTTTGATGAAGAAAATGAAATTTAAGTTATTTGAGTGAGAATTGAATAACCAAGTGCCTTTATGAATCATAACCTCGGAAATATATTTGACTTCACCCTCTCTATGCATTTTCCTATGTAATATTATCAGTCTTTTTTCTTTTAAACAAGAAACATCTTTATTAAATTATCACATATGACTTAGACAATCATACATTTATATAAATGAAACAAATTACATTGACATATTTTCAGATGCAAATATTCTACGTCATTTGCAATCTATCCAGTCATTGTCAATTAAACATTACATAGCTTATTTAATTCCTGCCTTCTCTTAAGCCTCATTCCTTCTTCAAGACATTCTGCATGTATTGTTCCCACAATTCCCATTTTTTCTATGTAATTTGCTCCTACCCTTTTCTAAAGATCCTACTTCCAGTTATTTTTACATCTGTTACTATAGTCACTACTTCTCTTGCAGTTGGTTTAGACTTTGATTTCCATTTGTTAGTAATTGCTTTTTAGGCAGCTGCCAAAATTAAACTCAGCAAGGCCTTACTAATTCTAGGCAATTCCGATTTTGTATTACAGCTCAAAAAATAATTTCCTTAGTTACACCAATTTGTTCACCCAGTATCTCTGACAGAGCAGTCTACATGGGATTTTTAAAGTCTGCCAATTCATTACACTGCCGAAAAATATGTTCCCAATTACCTCTTTCTTCCCCATCACACATCCAACATTTGCTACCTACCTGAGGAAAAATTCTTAGGAGTCTGTTTGGGTATAAAAATACCTATGCAAACACTTCCAAGCAAAGATCCTAGATATTGTAGACTTTGTTACATATTTGGAAGTCATACATATATACCACCATTGTTTCTTTGTGAAGTACCTATCCAGTCTCTCTTCCAAATCCTTTCTAATCTCCAATTAATTATTTTAGTTATCATGAAATATTGTATATGCCCTAAGAATCATGCCATATTTACTTTTTCTCTTTGCCTATACTCTGATAACAGCCCTTGTTATGGAAGACAATCTCTAGCCTGCAGTTCAAATTAATTCTTGGCCTGTTCCCATTCTATTACCTTTCCCTCTCTAATTTGCTGACAATACCTTGGTTCCTTTGCCAGTTTTCCCCAGTAAGTTCCATCCTCCTCTTGCCTATTTTCTGTACTCCTAATTGCAGTCAACCCTATTGGAAGAATCTATTTTCTCCATCCCTGTGTTGGCTTAGTTCTTAGAATACTTTCTCTTTCTGTATGGGTATTGTCATTCTTCTTAAGGAACAGCATCCAAGATTCCAGTCTTGCCTTTATCATGAGCTTCCCCTCGTTTCTTCATCATCCCTTTCCATTTCAAATTATAGTTTTCTGTTTATGCTATATAAAAGAGCCTTAACTGTGTAGCTCTGAAATGCCCCTTTAAATCAGGTAATGCAAAAACACCGAGTTCTGTTAGAATGATCAACTTATCCCACTTGACTCCTGCCCTGTTCCCCTCCCAGATAAACTGATATTACCAGCCTTGATATTGCTGTACCTTGTGGGAAGATCTCCCATAACGGTGATTTTATGAATTGTGCAGTTTTTTACACACTTCATCCTTGATCAGTTATCTGACTACCAGAGACAGCATAAGATAAAGTGTGATTACATTTGTAACATTTTGCATGGTTAGCTCTAGGACATCAAGCTGTATGAGGGAGTTTCCAGGGCCAGGAATTTGTCATCATTATGTAATTCACAAGACTCAGTACTATCATATGTTGCATGCAGATATGCCATACATTCATGGTTGTTATAACTCTATTTACTTTAATTTTTATTTACAGGTAAGTGAAATGAATCACTGGAAACCCTTTTGCCCTATAGTCTTATTAAATAAATGTTGAAGAAATAACAGTGTACCCACTGATTTAATACTTTATTATTTACAAACATAAAAGCCAAGTGTATAAGGATTTGTAATTCCATAGCTCTGATACTTTTGGAAATCTGTCTCCTCTGCACTTAACCCAGGCACCATCCAAATCCCATCCCCAGCACCAAACTGGCTACCTTGGCTAGATTGTGTTACTTGGCTGCTGGCTAGTGGGGGCTGGTTCTTTTGTGTTTTTTTTTTTTTTTTTTAAGTTGTCTAAGGTTGTATCTTCTGGTATTTAAGCCCTAACTTTGAGAGGATTTCTGTCTATACACACTGAGCAGAGTGGAGGAGGGGCGTTGACTACAACTCTGATCTGAGATATATAAGTATCCTATTTTTTTGGATTATTAATACTGATTATTGTTTCTATCAATTTATATATAGCACTTTTTATTGCCTGCTGCGTAGTTTTAGTGCATTTTATTTCTATTAACTAATTTGCATGGGTAACTGATTTGTTTGCAGTTAAAAGCATTCTCTAGAGTCTCTTTGCTCCTTTATCTGCTTAAACACTTTCATTTTGTGGCTTTCTGTAGTGTTTGCTGTCTAAAGAGTGTAGGCTAATAGCTTTAGTATTGTCCTAGTTCAGATTTGCTGGCTCTGGGCCTGTTTGTTTCTACAGTGATTGCTCGAAGCACATGAACAGGCCATCTTGAATTAGCAGTAGCCTTTCTTTACCTTGGCTAGATTGTATTAATTGGCTGCTGGCTAGTGGGGGCTGGTCCTTTTGTGCTTTTTTTAAAAAAAGTTGTCTAAGGTTGTATCTTCTAGTATTTAAGCCCTAACTTTGAGATGATTTCTGTCTATACACACTGAGCAGAGTGGAGGAGTGTCTTTGACTACAACTCTGATCTGAGATATATAAGTATCCTCTTTTTTTGGATTATTTATACTGATTACTGTTTCTAGCAATTTATATATAGCACTTTTTATTGCCTGCTGCATAGTTTTTAGTGTATTTTATTGCTATTAACTAATGTGAATGGGTAACTGATTTGTTTGCAGTTAAAAACATTCTGTAGAGTCTCTTTGCTCCTTCATCTGTTTAAAAACTTTCATTTTGTGGCTTTCTGTATTGTTTACTGTCTAAAGAGTGTAGGCTAATAGCTTTAGTATTGTCCTAGTTCAGATTTGCTGGCTCTGGGCCTGTTTGTTTCTACAGTGATTGTTCAAAGCACATGAACAGGCCGTCTTGAATTAATAGAAGCCTTTCTTTACCTTGGCTAGGTTGTGTTAATTGGCTGCTGGCTAGTGAGGGCTGGTTCTTTTGTGCTTTTTAAAAAAAAGTTGTCTAAGGTTGTATCTTCTGGTATTTAAGCCGTAACTTTGAGAGGATTTCTGTCTATATACTCTGAGCAGAGTGGAGGAGGGGCGTTGACTACAACTCTGATCCGAGATATATAAGTATCCTGTTTTTTTGGATTATTTATACTGGTTATTGTTTCTAGCAATTTATATATAGCACTTTTTATTGCCTGCTGCATAGTTTTTAGTGTATTTTATTGCTATTAACTAATCTGCATGGGTAACTGATTTGTTTGCAGAAAAAAGCATTCTGTAGAGTCTCTTTGTTCCATTATCTTTTTAAAAACTTTCATTTTGTGACTTTCTGTAGTATTTGCTGTCTAAAGAGCATAGGCTAATAGCTTTAGTATTGCTCCCAACCCTCCCTCTCTGTTCGTGTCTTGTTGTTATACTTGGTAGCTTTGCAGTTGCCCGCCCCTGCTGTAAATTTGATCTGGGACACTCCTCCCAGTGTAGTGTCTTTAGCTCATTATACCTAATACAGAGAGAACATCTGAGAAGGCCTTCTGTTTCTCCTTTTTCCCTTTCAAAAAAATAATGCCTGAATCTCCTTCTGTTCTGACTGTGCTTCTCAAACATTTTGGAAATATAGCGTGTATTTTAGAGCATTTATTATAACTGTAATTGCCTTAATATTGCTACAACTCAAGTGCTCTAGGTTGCACTGCATCTGAATTTTTGTTTGTTTAACTGCTTTTCTGTATATATAGACTTCTCTATATATGTAGACTAGCTACTTATTCTGCTGTATTACTGCCTCTTAAATCGTTTTTCAGTTGTGCACTTGCCTTGCTTCATTTAAAAAGTTTTAAATTGCTAATTTTGTAGAGTTTTAATTGCATTTACTGTTTAGAACTACACATTCAAGTGTGTTAGCCTTTTATGTGTTTATTTACTGTATTATTGCATTGTTTAGCCCGTTTTAATAAAAAAAAATACTATCTTGATTGCTCGTTTCCCACCTTTCCTAGCCAGTCCATATCTCAGGCTATGCTTGTCTCAGGATTTTATTTTCTGTGTTCAGAGCTATACAGACCTTGCTGTGGTAGAGGGAAGTCCTACTGCTTACCATTGGGAGTGGTGAGCATTGTACTGCCTATGTAACGCTAGAGGAATGGTTTCCAGCTCTGAAATTGTAATTTTATTAGCCTTTGTGGGTTGATTTCTGTCCCTTTCAACTTTTCTGTCTTAAAAACGCACGTGTTTGCACATTTGTTGCATCATGCAGCACTGCGAGGCTACAGGTAAACTATTCCAGGTGCCAGAAAGTCTGCTCTTCAAATTTTCCCTTGGAACTAACTGGTTTCTCAGTAGTAGCACTAAAATCTGAACCCTGTGACTAGCACTTGCTCTAGAACCTGCTGGAAAGCACTAGGAAGCCTGAAACTGATACAAGCACAAAACTCTCCTTGTCAATAAGGAGAAATTAATCGTAGGCACTAAACAGCCTATAATTGCAAAGTACCTTGCAAAGGTAAGGGAAAACAGCTCTTAAACTTTACAAAAAAAGCACCTAAACAGGCATGTCCAAGGGTCAGCTTCCGGTGATTTCTCCTGTCCACCTGGTGAATATGGGCATACTTGGGTAATGCAGCATTGGCCTCATGTACACAGACAGTCCTCTCCTCCTACCACCCAACACTACAACCTGTGAGAGATACACTTACATAGCCAAACTGTAAGCAAATCTCTCTCGGGCCAAGATTGTGCTAGACAGTCAAGAGGAGAAGGTTAACACCTGCACTACACCCTCAAGCAACTCATAGCTCTTCAAAACCCACACCATCAACACCCACACATAGCAACACTAAACCCACATATGCGGAGGCCCAAGCAACAAGGACCTCCGAAGCTGAAATGTAAACAAACACCAGTCACAACCAAAGTGACACATAGCTCACAACACCAGTGTGCCACCCAACAACAGCCCCTAAGGTAAGACAATGTACTCAACACTTTAGTCATAGGAGATTCTACAGTCAGGCACACTGATGTCCCACTCACCAGGCTGAACAAGGAGAAAATTACAGTCAGCTGCCTGTCCGGTGCCAGGATCCGCCACATAATGCATGCACTCAAGTCCCTCCACAACAAGTACAAATACAACTCTGTCATTGTCCATGCTAGAGTGAATGACTTGAGAAGTACCTCCCTGGACTACATGAAAAGAGACATGGAAGAGCTAACCCTGAGTAGCATCCTGCCTTCACCCAGAATGATACCACAGTATAAGGACAAAATGATTGACTTCAACAATTGGCTAAGCTTCTGGTGTCATTCAAAGGGGATCCAGTACCTGTCTGCCTGGGAAGACATGATCGACAAACCACGATGCTTTGCCACAGATGGTCTGCACCTGTCACCCCTGGGATTCAGGTTACTGGCTAAAGCTCATGCCACCCCATAGTGCCTTTTTTAGGCAAAGTTCAAAGGATAAAGCCACCACCGTAACAGATACAAACATACAAAATCTGAAGGTTGTTGTTTGTCTTTCAGCTTTTCCCAGTTAGGGGTCACCACAGCGGAACTCTGGTCCGCTAATTATTGGCAGTAGATTTTCACGAACGCCAAGGTGCCAGCTCAACATCCAACCTTCAACGAAGGCATGCCCATTTATCCATGTCTTTTGAATGCAACCCAACTGTGGGGAGGACATGCAGACTCCACACAGAAGGCACTCCCCGCACAACAGCCGAGAATCGAACAGGAGAACCTCTTGCTATGAGGCAACAATGCTACCGCTGCACCACCATGGCATGCAAAATCTGATCTGAAGGTAATGCTACTCGATGCTAGAAGTCTAAACCTCAAAATGCACTCTCTCGAGGCACTCCAAAAAATGGAGAACATCAATATCTGTGCAGTAACTGAGACCTGGTTCAAGGCTCCAGAGAGCACCCCTGCAATACCAGGCTACAACTCTTACCACACTTTTCGGCCACAAAACGAAGACCAAAACACTAAAGGCAGAGGAGTGTCCATATTCACCCTGGATATTCACATCTCCAGGCTAGTTGCCCAACACAATTCATCTGAAATTCTCCAGGTGCAACTAACACTAGGTAAGACTGCAATCTAAATTGTAGCTTGCTACAGATCCCCCACCATGCCCCAAGATTCTCACTACACCTTTCTAAACATACTGGAAAATATTAAGATACAACCAAACACCCTAATACTGGATGATTTCAACTACCCTGCCATTAACTAGGAAAACTACTCAGGTACCAACTCCTTTTCCAAATGGTTCTTGGAATTCATAAATTCCAACACCCTGGATCAACTAATCCATTGTCCCACCAGGGGCTCCAATATCCTAGACCTGGTCATTATCAACATGGCAGATAGATGCTCCACACCAGTGGTCACCCCCTCATTGGTCAGGTCTGACCATAAGCAAATCACCCTTGACATCCACATCCTACCCCCACCCCCCAGGAAGGAAACCACATCCACATCCCACCCCCACCCCCCAGTAAAGAAACCTCCTTAAAAAATTCCTCCAAAGCCAACTTCATGCTACTGAAGTCAGAAGTGACAAACTTCATGACACCCATGCAGACGGGATCTGAAAGTTCGACTTCAGAATCCTACACTAAGGCACTGTATGAGCACATCCACTTGAATAGAAATAGAATAGAAATAGAACCAAGATGCTCTTCTCCAAAAAAAAGGAAGCCACTCCGGTGGTCCCCTGCTATAAACAAACTATACATCAGAAGGAAAAAAACTGTTGCAGAAAAGAGGAAAATCCCAAGATGCAAAAAATTCCCTCACCAGCCTCAGTAAGAAGCTGAGATCCCTCATAAAATCCTCAAAAGCTAGTTACAAAAATAAAATTGCCAAAGATTCCAAAGACAACCATAAGGCATTCTATAGTTATGTCAAGAGTCTAAATGGCAATGCTCAGATCTGCTCTGAGCTACAACAGAATTGCATTAAATATACTGATCCCAAGGATATTGCCAATATCCTGGAAGATCGATTTAGTGCCACATTCACCCCCCTCTCACCCCCTAAAGGGCCCATCTTAATACCAAAAGATTGCCAAATTCCGGTAATCACGATCACACAGGTAGAAACCACACTCTCCAAAACTAAGAATACAGCATCCATGGGACCAGATGACATCCCAGGCTGTGTACAACATGAACTACAAAATGAACTGGTACCTCACCTAAGTGTCATGTTTAATCATAGCCTCACCTCAGGCTTCGTGCCCACTGAGTGGTGCACAGCTACATTTATCCCACTCCACAAGAGGAGATCCGCCTTGGATCCCGGCAACTACCGTCCCATCAGTCTGACAAGCCTGATCTGCAAGGGCATGGAACGCATTATCATGGAACTTATAAACAAAAACATTGGCAACCTTCAAACACTGGACCTCACCCAGTTTGGGTTTATGAAGGGCCAGTCTTGTCTCCTGAATCTGATTGACTTCTTCGAATCAGTATCCGGAGCTGTGTATGAGGGTAAGGTGTTCCACACAGCCTATTTGGACCTCGCCAAGGCCTTCGACACCATCCCCCACTCTGGAATCATAGATAAACTTACTAAGCTGGGCATAAATCCTACGTCACTCGATGGGTTGCCAACTGGCTTACTGACAGAACCCAGACTGTAAAAGTAGCCAACTCCAAATCCAGCTCCAGACAAGTGACAAGTGGAGTACCTCAGGGTTCAGTCCTGGGACCACTCTTGTTTGGCATCTACTTCTCTGAAGTACAGGCCAACACTAAGAGACTCTGGCTAACAAAGTTCGCAGATGACTGCAAACTGGGAGCCATTATTGAATCCCCAAATAATGTGGATATTCCACAAAAGGGCCTTACAGAAACAGATGCCTGGTGCCAGAGCCATGGGCTCAAGCTTAATGCCAAGAAATGTATAGTTATCCGCTTTGGAAAAAAACATGTACCCATGAATTACCACATATGTGGCAGTACACTAAACATCGAAAGTGTGATGAGAGACTTAGGGAAACAGGTGGACAGTGGTCTCACTTTCAATAACCACATTGCCACAACAGTCAGGAAATCCTTCTATGTGGCACACCTCATCACTAAGGGCTTTTCATCCAGAAAAAAGGAGGTCATTGTCCCACTGTACTCATCCCTCATTAGACCCATTATAGAGTATAATGCCCCATTTGGTATGTACCTCACAAGACATCTGCAACAGCTGGAAAGGCCACAGAAATACCTCACTAAAAGAATCACAGGCCTAAAGCAGATGCTATATGCTGACTGTCTAAAAAAACTCCAGCTATACTCTGTGGCATATCGTCTACTCAGAGGCGATCTCTGCTTAACATACAAGACCATGTCAAACCCTGAGCTGTTGGACATGCTCCACTTAAAGAAATCTCAATCCCTCAGAGCCACACACTCCAGGGATCTAAACCTTGTTTTCACAATGAACAAAACCTGCTGGAGGGATAGTTTCCTGACCCAGAAACTCTCCATACTCTGGAATAGACTGCCCATACATGTCAAGCAGAGTGCCTCCTTGGCCCTCTTCAAAAGAACCTTGATGATTGGATGGGAGATAGGAAATTCACCCGGGGATTATGTCAGTCACCCTGTTAGACAGGGGTCCAGAGAAGTAAATATTGTGGGAAGAAATAACCAAGGAATTGTTATGGCTAGGCTTGTTTAGGTCCTAGTGCCGATAGCCTAGTACCAACCTATGAACAAAACACCACAACAAATTTCCCAAGATTTTAATACCCACTTCATCTCTATCATTCAAAAACTACTTAAAGACTGCCCATACAGCCCAAACACACACCTTCCCCAACAAAACAAACATACCCCTCCCCTGCAGACTACAGTAATACTCAACCAGCCAGCTCCTTCACTATCCAACCTACACCTGCCTCCCAAATCCTAAAACTCTTAAAACAACTCAAACCTTGCTCATTGTCAGAAGATAATCTCCCTCCAGAATATCTGCAACTAGCAGCTGCCGCAATAGCATACCCAGATGTTCATCGTGTTTCACTGTTGCAGTCATTACACTTGGGTTATCCTGCTGGCAGGCTACCCGCAGTCGGCCTGAATTCCAAAGTCCTGGTCCAGTGTCAGTTGCTGTCGCCTCTTCCCTGACGTCAGTGCACCAGGGGTATATAAGATACACCTGACACCATTTTCTTCGGTCTTTCTTGCCGTGCGGTGCCCGAAGCAAAAGCAGTTCGCAAGTGCCGGTTGGCCGACTCCTGAGATTTTCGAAATTGAATTTCAGATCCGAAGTCTTCAGTAAAGCTAAGTACCCAGTTGGGGAAACTTTTTCTTGCTCCAGACCGATGTCAGTAAAAGTTAACAATTGTATTTCTTGTGGGAAGCAAATACCTCATTCGTTCTTACTTTATTCCTTGCCTAGGCCCTGACAACAACGTTGCTAGTTGTCGGTTTTGTGCTAGATTTAACCAACGCACTATTAAGCGTTGGTACGATTTTGCTTTTCATTACTTTGGCTGAAGGTTTAACTATATAATGCCGTCAGAACAGCCGACGACCGGAGTTCATAAAAAGCGTAAGGAAAAAGAAAAGGACAGGCATCCGAGGTCCAAAACCAATGACGGAGCCTCTTCTAGGCCAGTCGCCGGTTCGCCGGTTCTCAGAAACGACTCCCTCAGATGGGTCCGGAGCCACTGAGCAGGCATCGGCTTCTGAGGGTGTTTTCAGACCTACGCAGCTTTCTATCAAGACAACTTCAGCAACCAAGACAAAGTCTAAAACACCTTTAAAGGCAAAGAAACAAGTACAGCATTCTCCTGGACAGTCATCCATGCCTAAGAAACAGATGCTTAAAATGGCCGAGGACCTAATTACTTTGATCAGGGGTTCCCGTCCCCCTCCTGATAAAAGGCCTAGGCAAGACACTGACTATGATTCCTCTGATCAGGTATCCATTTCATCTGATTCCTCTTTAGAACAGGGATATTCTCTTCCTCCCTATGAGGACTCTGATGCTGAAGAATCTATCCCTTCAGCTTCTCCTCCTGAGGACTACTCTTTTGGGGAAACCCTGCATACCATGAGGGAGCATTTCCACTGGGAGAGCCAAGATTATTCAGAATCCAAGAAAAGGCTCAGAGACTTTCTTTTATTGCATCAACTCAGACCTCTTGCTATTCCTCCTGTACTAGACATTGTAGATGATGTATTTTCTCTTCAGTCTGTCTCCTGATTCTTTGCTCCCTGCACCAGTTAAGCCAGATAGGTACCACAGGGTTCCAGATTCGCATAAATGTCTTTATAAAAACCCTGCTGCTGACCCAGAAATTATATTCCAGGGTCCCAAAGGGGTCAAGGCTTCCACTGCAAAAAAAAACTTTTCCCTTTGATAGGGATTCTAGAGCACTGGACAGATGGGGGAAAAAAGTTTACACCTCTGCTACTTTAGCTGTAAGGGCTTTAAATTGCCAGTTTCACATGCTTAAATATCAGCAATACCTAATGTCTCTGCTTAAACAGAAAATGCTGACAAACTTTGAATGTCCAGAAAACAAGGAAATGCAGGATTTATTGCATGCAGCTGAACAAGCATACTTTGCAATGTTGTTTTGATTCATTAGAGGCCTCTTGCAGGGCTGCTGTTACAGGTTCTGTCATTTGAAGGCATGCTTGGTTAAAGGAACAGACTCTACCTGATCATGTTAAAGCAAAGTTATTGGATGCTCTATTACAGCATGGTACTTTGTTTGGTGTTAAGGGAGAAGAGGTGTTAAAGAAAATGGAGGATAAAGTGAAATCTATGCAGACTGTAAAGGATATTTTACAGGTTCAACCACCCAGATTTAGCAGGAACTGGCCTTCTAAAAATTGGTCCTTTCCAGTGTCAGACAGGCCACAAAGCGGCAGATACAGATGCCCTAGAGGCAGATCTCAGCCCCAAGGCTCATACAGACGTAAACAATAGGGTGCTTCAGCCCGCAAAAGTGGAGAAGATAAATCACAACCATATAGGAAACAGTCCCAATGACTTCCCACTGCCAGTGCCAAGCAGTTATCTTTTGATAGCACCCTTAGGGGGAAAGCTAGCACTTTTCTCACAAAATTGGCACACGATCACCCAGGACAAATGGGTTCTGAATATTGTTACTCAGGGTTACAGGTTCCACTTTCACACCCTTCCAAAGGCAAAAGGTATGCCAGATCTGCCACACAATCAATGGGCAGAGGCACAAAAGCAAATTTCATCTCTCATGGACATGAGGGCTATTCAGCGGGTACCACAGCAAGAACAGGGACAAGGATTTTACTCAAGGCTTTTCCTGGTACCCAGAAAAGAAAAAGCATGGAGACCAATACTGGACCTGTCTATTCTAAATACTTTTCTGGACATTCCAAAATTCAAAATGCTGACACTGCAGCAACTTCTGCCCATGCTGGGCAAGAAGGCTTGGCTCGTAACTTTGGACCTCAAACAGGCATACCTGCATGTCCCAATCAGACAATCTTGCAGAAGATACCTCAGATTCATAGCTGGCTCAATGCACTACCAATTCTCTGCACTGCCCTTTGGCTTATCTACTGCACCCAGGGTCTTCACAAAATGCCTGGCACCAGTAATTGCATTTTGCAGACAAAGAGGAATTCAAATATATCCATACTTGGACGACTGCCTTATTCAAGCAGAGAGCAAGGACATTCTACTAAAGCATCTGGTGTTTGTAAAAAGATTACTAATTTCCCTAGGGTACACAGTAAACGAAAAGAAATCAAAACTAGTACCCTCTCAAGAGGTAATATTCCTGGGTGCAAGCTTAAATACAACTGCCCAGATGGCTTATCTCACACCAGACAAACAAAGGCAACTGACTTCTTACTTCAAAATGTTGGCAACAAAGACCCAGTTATCTGCAAGAAAAATTCTGCAGGCTTTGGGCTTCATGGCATCCTGCATTCTGCTAATTCCATATGCAAGACTGCATATGAGGAAGCTACAATGGTACCTAAAAAGTGTTTGGACTCAACATTGCCACAGCCTGGAAACATTAATTACCCTCATTCCCTGCCTGCAGCAGGAGTTCCGATGGTGGGCACTGGCCTGTCACCACAACAAGGGACAGACATTCATTTTACCCACAACCAGGCAGACTCTAACAACAGATGCATTGGATTATGCCTGGGGGGCACACATGGCAGGAAAATGTATTCAAGGCACGTGGACCACAAGCCAAATGCATCTACATATCAATCAGAAAGAGATGCTAGCTGTACAGAATGCCCTGACAGCCTTCAAGGATCTACTCCATCCAGGACAACTACTGCTAAGGATGGACAATACTACAGTCATGTGGTACATAAACAAGCAAGGGGGCACACATTCCTACCCCCTCTGCAGGCAAGCCATGATTTTGTGGAACACTGCATTGGCCTATCAAGTGCATCTGCAAGCACAATTCCTGCCAGGAAAGACAAATACTCTGGCAGACGAACTAAGCAGAAACCGCATGGACCCTCATGAGTGGAAACTAGATCCACAAGTCTTCAGCATGATAACAAGGAAATGGGGATGCCCAGACATAGATCTATTTGCCTCCCCTCATAACTGCCAACTACAGAGATTTGCACAAGGATTTATCACGCATGAGCATGGAAGGTGGATGCTCTATCATTCAGATGGAAAACCCTGACAGTATATGCCTTTCCTCCACTGCTTCTCCTCCCCAAAGTACTCTTAAAGGTCAGACAAGAGAAGCCAAGAATGATTCTGATTGCCCCAGACTAGCCACGCCAGCACTAGTACCCAATCCTGAAGGGCTTGTCTCAAGGCCCAGCCTGGTCTTTACCTCATATTCCTCATCTTCTGACCCAACAAAACAATCAGATCCTGCACAGCCAACTCAGAACCTTAAATCTGGCTGCTTGCCAAATAATATAACCACTCAGAACACAACTCTCTCTAAAGCAGTTATGGATGTTATTTTGGAAGCCAGGAGGCCCAGCACCAGAAAATCTTATGCAGAAAAATGGAAGAGATTCTATGCTTGGAATCAGGCACAAGGAATTGACCCGCTTGTTCCAAATATCCCTCAGATTTTACAATACCTAACTGAGATGCTGGATAAAGGCCTTTCCTTCTCATCAATTAAGATCCACGCCTCTGCCATCTCAGCTCATTACAATATGGAGCCACCTATTTTTTTCAAATCCATTGCTAAGGCAGTACATCAGAGGGACCAAAAACATAAGACCCCCAAGGAGGGCACCAATACCTACATGGGATCTCAATTTTGTCTTGGAAAAGCTCACTCTGCCTCCTTTTGAGCCAGCCAATACATCCAAGATAAAATTCTTATCATGGAAAACAACTCTGCTCCCAGCAATAACTTCAGCAAGACTAGTCTTAGAGTTACAGGCATTAACGGCAATGGAACCTTTTATCATTTTCCATCTGGACAGGGTTTCTCTAAGGACAAACCTCACATTTATGCCAAAGGTGGTATCCAGTTTGGCTCTTAATCAAACCATTCATTTCCCTACCTTTTATCCATTTCCCCAGAATAAAGGAGAGAGACTTCTGCATTCTTTGGACATACACAGACAGCTACGCTTCTACTTGGACAAAACTAAAGCTTTCAGAAAGACTGAGCAACTTTTAGTGGCATATGCTGCAGGATCACAAGGAAAGGCTATCTCAAAGCAGACTATTTCAAAATGGATAGGACACTGCATTTGTTTCTACTATGCACAACATGGCAAATCAGTGCCTAAGGGCATTAGGCCACACTCTACCAGGGCAACAGCCACATCAGCAGTTTTCTCAGAGGAGTACCAACCAAGGAAATTTTGGAGGCTGCAACTTGGAGTTCAGTGCACACTTTTACCAAGCACTACCACTTACCTCTTTACTCTAAATCCAGAGCAGGCTTTGCCACTGCTGTTCTGCAGGGCCTCATAACCACTCCTAATTCTATTTAGATCTAGCCGCCCAACCTCAGCTTTGGGATTCAGCCCAAGTGTAATGACTGCAACAGTGAAACACGATGAACATAGTACAGCTGTGTACCTACCATAAATGTAGATGTTCGAGTGTATTCACTGTTGCAGTCCAGGTTACCCACCCACCATCCCCCTTTCTTTGCTGGGACTTATCTGTACTTCTCTATTCTATACAACCTATGTGGTATATTTGCTTGTAGATGAAGGTTTTGTTTTTTTCTAGTGCATGCTTTTTATAAGCAATGTTTTTAGCCTACCCTTTTGGGGTCACCTGACATCTGAGGCAAGAAAAACTGAAGAAAATGGCGTCAGCTGCATCTTATATACCCCTGGCGCACTGACGTCAGGGAAGAGGTGACAGCAACTGATGCCGGACCAGGACTTTGGAATTCAGGCCGACTGTGGGTAGCCTGCCAGCAGGATAACCCAAGTGTAATGACTGCAACAGTGAATGCACTCGAACATCTACATTTATGGTAGGTACACAACTGTAGTTTATAATCCTCATAAATTGCGCTCTCTCTGAATCCTCTGTTCCTCTACTATGGAAAAAAAATCTATAACTGCCCCACTTCACAAAGGGGGAAACTCCCACGATCTTTCTAACTACCGCCCTATCTCTATACTCTCCTCACTATCAAAAATCTTGGAAAAATGTGTTCACTCACAACTACTTAACCACCTCTCCTGTAATGCTCTTCTCTCCCCCACCCAACATGGTTTCCATCCAGGGCAGAGCACTGCCACTGCCCTTCTCTCTTTCACTGACACTATCAACAAAGCCTTAGCTGCAGGGCATCCTACCTCTGTAATCCTGTTGGACCTATCTAAGGCTTTCGACACAGTCTCACATACTAAGCTAGCAAATCAACTGTCAAGACTAGGCTGCTCCGCAAGATCCCTGAATTGGTTTACTTACAAAACAGGGAACAGTCAGTAAGGTGGCTAAATATACAATCTGAATACCAACCCAACAATATAGGAGTACCACAAGGATCCATTTTAGGTCCACTAATGTTTAATATTTTCATTAATGACCTGCATAAAGCCCCTCTAATTTAGAATATCATCCAATTTGCTGATGATTCAACTCTGATATCCACATCCAACAATTTCTCAGATCTCCTCACAATTACACAAAAGGGCTTTACTTCTGTTGAATCGTGGCTTATTAATGCACAACTAATGCTAAACCCCCCAAAAACTAAACTTTTACTTTTCTCTACAAAATCACCTGATACTGACTTCAAAATCCTTGCTAAAGATGGGACAGAAGTAAAGACAGCCAGACTACTAGGTATAACAATAGATAAACTCACTTAATGAACCACACATCCTGAATGCAATAAAAACAACTCACTTCAAACTAGGCAAACTATATCGCCACAAGCTCTACATGGATAAATATACCAAAATAAAACTAGCTAATACCCTATTCATCCCTCCCCTCCATATGGTAGTGCCATTTTCACCAATCTTCACACAAACCTCAGTAATAAACTACAATCCTGCTACAATAAAATAGACAAATTTGCCTTTGAAAAAACACACCATTCTCATCACTACCAAGCAATCACTGAACTGAAATGGCTAGAATTTGCTCACTATCTAGAATATACCCAGCTGATCTTGGCACACAAACTAATCAGTAAACCTAATGAATGCCCAGCCCTCAACTCAATCCTACAAACTTATACCCCTACAAGAACTCTAAGATCTTCCTGTAAACTCTTGTTTTCTGTAACAAAACCCAACAAAAGTGCAGGACAATGTCTGTTCTCCCACTCTATTGCCAAACTGTGGAATAGCCTACCATCTGAATTAACCCAAACTGACCACCCAAAAAGCTTTAAAGTGGCTCTAAAAACTAATTTTCTAAATAATCCATCTTGCACCTGCCTCAGAAGCAAACCACCTTAAACAGCACAACAAAATAGTCCTAACTTAGAAAGTATGTTTCAAAGCCACTGCTTTTCTACTGTATAATAAGGCAAAATCCTGTAAATTGAATTCTTGAAATATTTTTCTGCATCTTCTGTGAAATAATTTAAAATCCTATAAATTGTATTTCTCACATGTTTTCTTTGCATCCTAAACCTGTAATTGTAAATGTGTTGTTTTCTTTTGTAATGTTTTTGTGGAGGTTTTTCTCCCCAGGCTCCACTGAAAAAATGACCATCTCTGACTGTAAAAAAGGCAACATTCTGTTAATTGTATTTTTGAAATCTTACTGTCTGCATCTTGTGTTGAATAATTTTAAAATTTCCTGTAATTTTGTATTTTCTGACATATGTTTTCTTCTTCATCTTAAACCTGTATACTTTTTAAGATTATTGTTTTTCTTTTGTATTTGCTTTGTGGAGCTTTTCTCCCCGGGCCTTCACTGAAAATGGGTCTCTAACCCAGTGGACTTTCCCTGTCAACAAATGTTAATAAATAAATAAATAAAAGATGCATGCAATAGAAAATACAGATGAAATTAAAGCTCCTGTCATCATCTATGCTGTCAGCTGTAATGAAAGCTGCAGTTATGTCCAGTTATCCTGCTAAGTTACTTCTCTCAGAGTGTTACACTCGCCTTCATCTTTGAGGTGTTTGGTTTGTGATTTTCTGAAGATACGATAAGTGAGAAGTTTTATTATTGATAATGAGTACATCCTGCATGTGTGCAGCTAAGACCTAGGTAAGTAGGCTGGATTTCAGAAATGGTAAGCTCTTTTTACCTTCTGTCAATAGCCATTTCTGATTCAGAAACAGTACTATTGTAGTGCTGTAACATGAAGAGGTGCAGTACCACAGTGGGCTGTGTCTGTGGTTTACTGGAAATGTTACTAAGGCATTCTAGGGGAGTGACCTATGCTAATTAGCCATGTGCTGTTCTCTGAAAAAGCATGTGTAAAGACATTTACACAGCTGAGACATTCAGGGAATTGTTCCACTGTGTACGTTAGCTCTGCTGACTGTGTTGATGATCACAGCCTAAAGTTTGCATTCTTACAATACTTTAAATGTGTGATATCACATTAGAATTAAGTGCTAGGGAATTTAGTGTGTTGATGTGTATGGCTGCATATGATTTTACTTTCAATGATCCACAACATTTTGTCATTGTATTCATATATAAGCTGAGAAGTAGTACACCTCACCTGACAAGAAATTTCCTTCCAATTAGTAGTTTTGAAACCACCATAATGTATTGAGTTGAAGTCAAGAAACCTAGTCTCTATTTAATGGACTTGTCACTTATTGTATCAAATGCTTTGGATAGGTCGAAGAATAGGTCAGATGCTATTTTACATTTACTGATTTTTCCCCATATAACATATTGAGTAAAACTCAGGAGAGCAGTAGCAAGAAAACAGACATTTTGAATGTCTTGCTGGGAGTGGTTTAGTAGTTTGTTTTCTATTGTATATTCAGAAAAAAATATGTTGATGGAAAAAACATTCTGATGTTTTGGTCAGAATGTTGAGAATGGCATTTGATCTGTAGTTGCTTGGTAGAGTTGGTGAAGTTGAAGGGTCCTCATTATGAGAATGTATTATACTGTGTGGAAGCAATGGAGAAAGCTTTTTAAAAGGTGTCTCGCTATGTTAAAGCAGTTTAATATTAATATGTTAATATTCAAATTTCTGGGTCAGTTCCTTCTTTAATACTTTGTTTATACTTTGGAACAGGGGTTGCCAGAGAATTGGCAGCAGTCTTAATAAGTTTAGCACTTTTCTTACAATAAGGATGCTGTCCTTCACTAGTTGAAACTGATTTAACTAATTTGTGTATAAATTGCTAAAAGCATCAGGTAATGCAGATGTTCTATAGGGAATTACATTCTCAAAGTGACTTATTTAAGCAATAAACCACACCTGGGTGTGGGTAATGCTGGATTTACCCACTGTTGGTGTGGTTTGGTCACGAGGGCGAAGCCTGAGTGGCCAAACAAAGACAATGGTGGGTAAATCCAGCATTACCCACACCCAGAAGTGGGTTATTGCTATTATACAATATTATTTAAGAAAAAAAATACTTACTTTTCTTAAATAATGGCATTGTATAATGCCTCCGTGCTGCCCTTCTGCAGCTGTCTGGTATTCTGCGGCAGTTCTGATGTACTGCGCATGCGTATGTTTACGCAGTACATCAGAGATGTGTGTGGAAGCAATGGAGAAAGCTTCTTAAAAGGTGTCTCGCTATGTTAAAGCAGTTTAACATAGCGAAATAGCTTTAAAAAAAGCAACGGAGAAAGGAAAATCTCTGTCGCCTTTTTTTAAGCTATCTCACTATGTTAAACCCATTTAACATAGCGAGACTACAGCAACAGAGCTCTTCCGTTCTCCATTGCTGTAAAAAAAAAAAAAAAAAAAAGACATAATGCCAAACGTCCGGGCGACTGGACCTTTTCCCATTACTATAAGTTTGATTTACAATGGGCACGCTGACCAATCAGTGTGCACGTTTTGGAATATTAATGGGGGGGTCATTGTATAATAGTAATTCATTTTTATTTCAGGTTTTAGTGATGTAGATGAGGTATTAAATTGTTCCATTTTTTTGTGATGCATTGGTGAGGTGTTTGTACTAGAACAAGATTTTCTTATGTTCTACAGTGGCTCAAGATATTCTGAGATTTGTTTTCTATTTCTTCAAAGCTATCTTCCTGTTTATCATTATAGCTTGTAACTCTGTGACAGCCATAGTTGTGATTTGTTTCTGATGCTGAATAATTGGGGAGGGGCTGTTGGTATAGTTTTAGGGTGTGAGAAGCTTAAGACCTTCGACAGCTAGCTGAGTGAGTTCATTTAAGTGAACTCCAATCCATAAGCTTGTATAATCTGTTTGAGGTTCCCATGATTTACTTTCATAAGACTATATCGATTTCTGAATCTATTTTAATTTGTAGGTTTATTTTGATTCCACATTATGTATGCAGTAGAATGGTTGTCACTGATGGAATTTGCTAAGATTCCTACTGAAGAGACATTTACTGGTTTCACATTAGAATGCCAAATATACTTGGTGTTTGTGTAGTTTAATCATCCCTATTTTTAAAGAGATCATTTGGGTTAGTCTACTTAACACTTGACTAGATAGTGTAGGGCATAGCCAATTTAAATTTAACATACCAGCACTTATGACTTCAGAAATGGTAATGTTTAATAGCCATGAGAGGTATTCTTCAAGTACAATGATTTTTTTTGAAGAGAATATAAATATAGAAAAGTCAGACTGGCTTGTGACTCCTAAGGGCATATTTGTTATTACTGTCATCCAAGATGCTTCTTTTCCAAACACAGTTTTTATCTTCTTTTGTGATTATTGTAATCTCTCCTGCTCACTTATGTAATCTGTCACAGTTCTAGCTGTTATAACTTAGTTGGTGATGACTGGGGTTTTTGTTATGACATTTTAGGATTGTTTGCATGGAGATGTCAATATCTTGGTTATAAAGATCAGTAAAAGCATGGAACTGCTTGATTTTGTAACAAATGCTCATAACATTTACTTTCTTAATTTTAGGCACTTAAACTTAGTTTAAGAGTGTTCATCAATTAAAGAATTGATAGTGTTAATAAAGGCAAATGGTTGCATTTGTTGAACTTGTTTGCAGGATAGAGTAGCTGGGTAATTGAAGAGTAAAGCTGATAGGAAATGATTCACTGGTGCTAATTGTTTAACCTATACAAAGACTTTCAGTATGGCCTGACAGCAAGAGAGGCATTCAGAGTAGATGCAATGCAGTTTTTTTTAATAGCCATCTGGTTAGTGCTATATGAGAGAACATGAGCTTTCTATGAGACAGATGAAGAAAGAGATAGGATTGTAACTGTCATAGGAAGATTATCGTGTAGTATGCAGTGGTTGCATTCTGTAATGGTACTGAAAGTTGGGCTAGGACATCCAGAAGTTGCAGAATATGTCTGAAGGAATTCAGGAGATACAGTGATTGAAAGGACAGTTTCAAGTAAGTTAAAAGTAGTAAGAAATATGCCGGGAGTGAAAATGAAAAAAAAAAAAAAAACTGTACCTGAAGTATATGTTGGGATCAGTGGTGTATTTGGATGTGGCTGATTCTGGTGTTAGGTTTGGTCTGATGTGCTAAAGAGTTTGTATGAAAGAAATAGTGTACTTATTTTAAAACGTATTGTCTCTGCAACCACTGTGTTAGAGACTAATCTATGTAAAGCCAGGTTGGTCTTATTTAACCTGTTAAGACAGTAACTTGATATGACTTTCTGCAGTACAATACAATGGTGGTGCTATTATAAACAAATCCATGTGTGGAGAAGTAATGACCACTGCACTAAAAAGCTGCATTTGAAGTACAGCTGAACCATGTGCAGCTTACCTGCTACCAGCTGGTCACCCAATACTATAATGTTCAGTAATGTGAGGTTTACAGGGGCTGTGGTTTAATATTACAGAACTGCATCAACAGCTCATACCTCCCTACCTGCAGACATTGAAAATAGGAACACAGGCACTTGTAAAGTATGAACATCATGCTGAATATCTGGACATCTAATTAGTATAACATTTGAATACCAAATATTACGCCTCTTCTTACTTGCAGTCAGAATACGGGTTAGTACTCAGAAATGTGTATACAAAACAGATGGTAACAAAAACTATGGAAAAATATCAGCACAGTACCAAAAAAAAAACTGTGTACTTTAGTGAAATGTAATGCAGAATTTTAATAACCATAACAATTTTGCTGGATGAGTTTTTGTTAAAATCACTGGTTAGATTTTTGTGATCGTTTTGACCTCAGAATTTTACCACATGAGGTCATTTATTTTTGCTTTAGAAAAAGGAATTTATTGTTGCCAATAGAATGTTGGTCATGTAGTATGATTTTCTCTGTGTACTAGACAACTACAAAAATCACGTGATGATGTGGGGGGTTCAGAAAATTGTGTGAGGGGTAAATCAAACTTAAAAATAGGGACTTACCTCCAAAAATAGGTATGTCCTGTGCAGAGGTAAATCAGGCCTGAAAAATAGGAGCATTCCTCAAAAATAGGAGCAATTGATAGGTCAGGGCAAGGTTCCTTACTGTGGATGTTAGCTATAAAAACATTCAGGTACTGCCACATACAATGATACCACATGATGATTTCTGTGATTATTATATCTCTTTTTGGAATACAGTGAGTCTTCTTTTCAGAACTTGAGTTTGGCGGTCTTGAGTTCTTTCATTAGATGGTCTAACATAATCAGTTTCATTATGTTGATATCATCAGACACTTTTTTCGAATGTTGTGGCTCCTACTGTCACATTAATTTTTCAGTTATCCTTTTTATCATGCTACTTTGTAACAATGATGGTACCTGGATCATTTTGTGGTTTGATATTTTTACAGCTATGTATTTTGAACGCTAAACAAGATGTTAGTTAGATTTGATTAATGTATTGTGATCAGTAGATGGAGTCAAAGTTTTTATGAATACAAAAACCTGCCTTGAAAATTAAGCTGCTTATCCATGCATGGCAATTGCCCTTTGATTAGGTTTGTGTCCAATTCTATATTTGTCTTTTTTTCCACGTCATTAATTGCATAAGTAAACAGTATGTGTTGATCACCTTACAGGCACTGGTGCCCAGTGGAAGTAGCAGACATGTAACTGGCTGCAGTAGACAGAGAAGTTATTTCTGAATGGAAAATTGTCTGTTTTGCATTTGAGGAGTTCACTATTTTGCCATAACATATGTGTACAGTATTAATTAAGTCCTTATGAGGATTGTTGAGAAAAAAAAAACAGTTCAGGTTTGGTGTAGGAGATGGTCTCTAGTAATTTACAGGAAAAATAAATCAATTGCATTTTGAAGCTTTTAAGTGCAAGGTTTTATATAATGTCAAGTGACAACAGATTGAAAAGAATAGCAAACGCATTAAGCAGTTAATCAGTTGAGCTGAGAAAATGAAGGAGGGACTGGCAGAATATGAGGCTTCTGAAGAACTGTTTCAAAAAGTAGTACATTTAAATGACAGAGCATGAAAAGCTGAAATTTTCATCTATGTCAAATGAAGTGGAATGAATGGATTGCAGTCATTTTATGAAAGTAGAAATACGCAACTGGGCTGGTTTTCTACAGCAGGATTAGTTAATTGAAAGGCACAGCATGTGCATGCTCCAAACTTGGCCACGAGAAAGCAGCTAGGCCTCTATTAGTAAGGATACAGTCAAACTAGCAGAAAGAGCTGCTGCTGGCAAGTGTGTCAGAAGGAAAACTACAAAACACTGGGGACACCAGAGTGTTTGTGGAAATGTTTCTTCACTGTAAACCAGGCAGAAGAGAAGGACCCTTATTCCTGCAATCAGGAGATGTCAAGAGACAAGAGTGAGATTTAAGTTGCTGCATCCAGCTGTTTTAGAGCATTTTCATGGAAGACAAAGGCATTTTTGGATGCAGAACAGGGTGACAAAAAAATAAAAATGTTTACCCAGTAATGAATGAGTCATTAAGCTGAAGGGAGTTCTGCTTCCCATACTGCTGACAATAGCAAAGTCTATATAGAGAACCTGTCAGTAAAACCCTTTCCATTGCTCCAAAGGAAAATGGCTGAGTGATAGAAAAAACCCAGGAGCTGACAAAAAAAAATCATGAGTGCTTTGGACTTGAACCAGAGGCTGGTGGTCAAGATGATGAGGAAGAAGACCAGCGATAATGTGAAATGAGGAAATAAGTGGATGAATTGCAAAGTATTATTTCCATAAGATGCAGTTTGTACTTGAGAACTGTGCTTCAGCAGGTGGCAGGAAGAAATGGCTAAAAAAGACTGCAAGTCTTTTGACTGCTAAATGGTAGGAGGACTCTAAATCATCAAAAAGACAATGAGGGGACTAAGGGTGTAACTATAAGTAACAAAAAATGTTGCTCTTAGAGAAAAATTTGTATAATAAATGTCTTGAAGTAAGCTGCATGCTCTGTTGTACAGTACTTCTGAATAGTATGCTAAGGTATTTCAAATGTGAAATGGGGGGGGGGTCTCATCTGTAACTGCCCTATATGCTAGAGCTACAAAACTAAAAAAATGCTTTTTTATCGACTATTATGCTCCAGAGCCTATACTGCAACAAGAATGGATATAAGCGATGTAATGTTCTGATCTTGGCCATATGAAAAGTGCAATAAAATTTAATAAATCCCCCTGTTTTTATACACTTGGAAGTGTTCCTGCCTTTTGATTGAATGTTCAAAATATTGAATGTTTTTTAGTAGAATGTTTTGAACATCAAACCAGCTTTTATGCTGTTTGCCAGTATTTGTGGGGGAACAGGACTTTGCCATTTCTACAATGTAGTGTAATCGCGGAGTTAGTATGTATAAGTTGCAGGGCAATAAGTTGCAGGGCGTGTTTGGAGGGGTTAGTTTCCCATTCCCGGTGATTGGATAATTTTTAAACTGATGACATTGCAGTGCAGCATTGGAGGGCATGATGCTACATTCCGACTGTGCTGGTCTTTTGATGATACATTGAATGGTGATTATATCTCTTTGAGTATGTGGTAGCTCTGATGAATGTAAAGGATCCCATATCGAAAAGTGTAGTTTTTTGACTATCACAGCTTATATGTGTATATATATATATATATATATATATATATATATATATATATATATATATATTATTTACCTAATATATATTCTTTACATAATATATATTATGTACAATTATTTACCCACAACCAATCCACCTAGAATCCAATCTACAACTGGCTAAGGTTAATACTTTAAAGTGTATTGTAATCCTATATACTTTTCTGCTGACCTGGGTCTAAAGGCACCTTTAGTCTGTCGCCCATAGTAATCTGGCTCCCTCTATTTTTTTTAATTAAACTAGTTGCCCCTAGCATTCTATAATATTATTACTTAACCTAAAATTAAACCCTGAACATTGTATTTTCACTCTGCTATCCCACACATAGCCCTGAAAATTATATTCTGAACCCATATCTTGTAGCTAACAAATACCTTGCTAGAGTATAAAACACAGTCTATAACTTAGTGCAAAATACTTGTTAAAAATACAACTAAAAAAATTCAGTTAAACATTACAACCATTAAGTTAACATTACATACATACCATAGCCTAAGAAAACTCTTGGAGACAGTGTTAGGCCGACTTAAAACTAGACTCAAGCAACATCTGGCACTAAACTGGCTTTGCCACTGCAACAAGCCTGGCTAACTCTCATCATGAATGTGAATAATCTAGTAAACTAGCTACTATTAATTTTTCCCTGACTGTAACCAGGGGTAACGTTTAACCTGTGAACCTGTCTAATCATGTTTCCCTATGTATTCTTTGTAAATACCATATATGTAATTATGTCTTTATTGTACCTTGGAGCTTTTCTCCCCAGGCCTCCACTAAAAATGGACTTGGATCCAGTCGGACTATCCCGGTCAACAAATGTAAAATAAATAAATAAATAAATGCATACTTTTGTATATAATGTGAACAGTCTCATAGGTTATTAATCATTTCCTTCACTTTTTTTCTGTAGCTAAAAATTTGTCTCCTTTGAAATCTCTAATACCCATTTCCCATTAAACTTTACTTCATTAAGTGTTTAAATCCCTAATGTACATAAGGTAAAAAACATTTTTTTTATCATTTTTTCAACCTCTTTTCATTTTTTGTTACCATAATACCCATATTTGAACATTTTAATATTTGAATTGTCAACCTTTTTGAAACCTTTCAACATCTTGTTATTACATATTTCTTCCCATAACTTATTTACTGTAGAACATTTCAAAAACATTCTGTTGTTTCAAGCTCCACACAGTGATTACACACTCTTTCTTGTATTGATTTATAAGGCATGTTAGCTTTAACAGGCAATTTGCCTATCATCAGTCTCTACAAAAAAATCTTTACATTCATATATTTTCTTATACCATGCAAATCTTATTTTAATTGCAATTCTTTTTTCCTTTTCTAAAAATTTCCAAGGAAAAACATAATCATATTCCTTCATAATATTCAAATACCATTGTTTCCTATTTTTTTTCAACATTATTTATGTTCAATTTCCATAAAATAATTTTGTTTTGGTACTCATCTTCATTCACATATTTTTTCTTTCTTTTCCCTAATACCATCTTTTCCCAAAAACCTTGGGCCGGATTTACGAAAGCTTGCACGGAGTGCAAGAAGAGTGTAGGAGCTCACGCCGGCAATATGTCTGCCGTGTGCTCCAGGTACAGCCGGCAGGGGCATGCACGAGAGCTGCTAAAGCTACTCTTGCACGGACAGTGTCATGGCATGCAAATTACCTCATTTGCTGGTGAAAGCCATGCAAATGAGGTAAATTTGCAATCCAGGAAACACTAACCTGTCCGTGGAAGATTAGTGTTAGCTGCAGAAATGTACCCCATTGGTAACGGAGTACAGTTCTGCAAATAGCTAAAGGGAGTTATGACAGCTCCAAATAAAGGATGCATACAGTTGAGAAAAGCATGCCAATGGCCAAATATAAGGCCATTGGCATTTATAAATGTTTAAAAATATAAAAATGTAACTTTTTTTTCCCTCGATCTCCGATGTTTAAGCATAGCGCAGCACCGTGCAAATGTGCAGTGCTTATAAAAACAAGAAAATAATTTTAAAAAAGCCAAAAATAGGCATTTTCACTAAAAAGCTTATTCTGTCATGCAGGTGAATGACAGGCTGAAGACAACATGGCAACTGAGTAGTGGTTGCTAAGGGGGGAAAGCTCAGTGTGAGAGATGTAACCATGCATTGATAGGCAATCCTATGCAAATGAGGATAAGGATAGTGAATCCCAGTTTTCCCCAGCATGTGAGCCATGTCCCAAGAGTGTAAGAGTAGGAGTAGGTAAGTAATAGAGTAGAATATAGGTAACATCATGAGGGTGTGTGTCAGACAGGCTGTAAGCTAATTGGAGCACAGTGGCTTATGTTTGCTTTGAGTTGCTCTGGATTGCAAGAGGCATGTCTACAGTTGTCCTATTTGAAAACCTCAAACCAAAGGTGCACAATGTTAAAAGATAGGAAACTCCTTTCAAACATGCACACAGCGTGTGCGCGCTTTTGCGCTTGTTTGTGTGGCGCTTCCCCCCCAGGTGGAAACAGAAAGGCAAAAGGAAGGAAAAGAAGTGGTAAGAAGTTAACCAAGGAGAACTAGCAGAGCTGCCAGGTGAAATATATCAGAATCAGCCAATTACACAGGCAGCAGACTAGCCCAGCCCAGCACTTTAAACTCTGCAAACAGCATTCCCCCCTGTTTTTTCCCCAAGAACTCTGCAACACTGCAGTATACAAACAGGGAAAGCTTAAAAAGCTCAAGTCAGACAAAATGTTAGGGGCTGCTCTTGCTATCATAAACCATGTGCAAGGTGCTGAGGGTGGAGATGTTGTGAATGCTGCTGAGCAACCCACAGTGAGGAGACGGAGAAGAGTGTACAGACCCAGGGTAACCTACCAGGGGCTACATGAGCTGGAGATAGTGAAGCACTATAGGGTGGACAGAGACCTCCTACAGCAAATAGTTGAGCTGTGCCAGCCACCTCTCACACACAGAACCAACAGAGGAGAACCCATCCCAGTGGATACCAAGGTATGTGTTGGCCTAAGAATACTAGCTGCAGGTACCTTCCAAAGACCAACTGGTGATATGATGGGGATTTCACAGGCATCAGCATCCAGGGTACTCCACCAGTTCCTGGATGCCATGTCAGCACATGTCAGTGACCACGTATATTTCCCCAATTCCCATGAGGCATAGGCCAGCAATATGCATCTTTTCCACCAAATAGCAGAATACTCTGAGGTAGTGGGTGCAATAGACTGCATGCACATATGCATCAAGGCACCACCCGGTGAGCGGGGTAGGGTCTACATCAACCGCAAGGGCTTCCCCTTCAGCAACTGCCAGGTCATGTGCGATGCCCAGGGCATAATTATGAATGTGTGTGCTGGCTGCCCTGGAAGCTATCACGATTCCCACATCTGGCATCTGATGCAGCTGTACCAGAGATTTGCCAATGGGGACATCCCTGATGGTCACCTAGTGGAGGATGCTGGATATGCACTGGAGCTGTGGCTGATGACACCCATCAGAAATGCACACACGACTGAACAAGAACTCCATAATGAGGCACATGCACATACAAGAAACATAATTGAGCATGTGTTTGGGATGCTCAAGTCACAGTTCCGGTGCCTGGACACATCTGGTGGAGCCTTGCAGTACTCGCCAACTACATGTACCCAAATTGTTATGATATGTGCCATGCTACACAAAATGATCCTGCGGAAACAGCTGCAGCAGGAACAGCATGGGGCAGGGCCAAACAGCCCCTCACCATTGCCAAGGCCTGCACAGGCACAGCATGACTCAGAGGAGGAACAACCTGAGCCTGCCCCAGTAGGCAGAATGAGGCGTGCTCAGTATGCCCTGGCCTTGGCAAAGAGGCAATGCATAGCACATACATTGACTCAGTAGGAACCCTGGAAATGACACCTCTGTCTGACTCGCACATACAGTAAAAGGGATGCCTAATTTGACACTACTTGTTTTCAAACATGTATAGAGAGTGTACTGTGTGCATCCAACATAGGCAGCCCTGCAGCACCACCAGAGGCACGAGTGCCCTATTTTAAGCAATATAAAGCACTGCTAAGCACATTTTGCCAGTTCTGAGCATGTTTAAATACAGTTGCGCGTAGCTGCACACCGTGCTAACCAGCGCAATGTCGGGCAACATCGGGCAATGTTGGGCAAAGTCAGACAAAGTCGAGCAAAGTTGGGTAAACATGCTCACACCTGCTTTACTGTTCCTTAATCAGTCACGTCTGCCCAGCAGAAAAATAGCAGTGACAGGGCTCAAACTCAGGATACTGTGCACTATAGTCACAGTACTGAACCACTAAGCCATGACAGCATTTCACTGGCACAGACACAACTTAAGTCACTCACACATACCAGTTGGGGGGGGGGGTCACATACCTAACAGTCACAGCCAGCAGGACAATTGTAGACAAACACAAACACAAACAAATTCTGTATAATGCCCCCTGAAGAGGCATATGAGTAACCTCCCCCCAGGCCTATGCAGACAGATAACAGTAGGCCAGGCAGTGTGATGTGAGTTGGGTAGGCTATGAAGTCACAAACTAATATGCATGTAATTGGTAGCTAAGGTCTGTAGTACAGTGCTATGCCTCAAGCCAGTATGATAGGCAACAGTATAGACTGAAATGGAATACCTGACATAGCAGTGCAGGCCTAGCAAATGTGTATAAGTCTCAGGTGTACCCCTCATCCTATGTACACCCGCAGTAACAATCAGGTGTGCTCCCCCTGGGTAGAAATGTACAAATAATAGCTGTCTCTCCTGTATGTAGAAATGTTGATAAGTCTATGCAAATTGACTCATGGAAGCCCTGCTGGCACAGTGTGCTTCCTGTCGATGTACAACACAAAGGTGAGCCCTGAAGTAAAAACCAAGTTGAATTTTCACACACATATATAGTATATATATGCCCATAGTGGGCATGCTCACAAACTTAAACAAATTTAGCAAATGTTAGTCAACAACATACCTAAAGGTCATACTGGGCATGCTCACACACAAACAAATGAAGCAAATGTCAGTCAACAACATACTGAAAGGTCATACTGGGCATGCTCACACACAAAAGAAGCAAATTTCAGTCAACAACATACTGAAAGGTCATACTGAGTGTGCTCACACACTTAGGCCATGTCTGAGTACAGCAGTGGGCCACACATATCTGACAATTGCAATTCTTACTCCAGACACATGTCACTATTCACCAATCCTGCCTTGCACACACAGTGATATGAAAACAGACCCATATAATATATTGGACCCCTGTCATAATCAAACTATGTAATACAAGTACTTAAGTTGTTCAAAGAAAGTGAAAATTTAAAGAAGATCAATAAATCTCCGATCAGTATCATCAAGAAACAATGAGCACTCCTAACATTATCCAAGCCATGTTCTGGCAAAAATATTGTCAAAGAGTCCATAGAGAACCATGAAGCTTTCTTTAGCTATGTCATAAATATCAATGTAAACTCATATACGTTCTGAGTCAGTGCAAAGTGTAAATGAATACATGTACATGACTGACATTGCCAACATCTTGTCTGACAGGTTCATACATATTTACCCCCTTCTCACTGACAAAAGGGCCCATTACCATACCTGGAGATTGTGAAAATTCAGAAATCACATATACAATGGTTAAACAGCTCTATCCAAACCTAAAAACATGGTGTCTATGGGATGACATGGTGTCCCTGGCTGTGTCATATGTGAATTCCAAAACAAACAGACCCTGCACATGAACAGTCTGTTGAGACTCACACTCTGTACAGGATATAAAACTGTTGAATGGGTTGCAGTAACGTTTGGCACACTCCACAAGTGTTGGTGCACAACAGACCATGGGAACTATTGTCTTATAAGCCTAATAAGCCTGATCTGCAAGGCCATGGAGTCCATCATTATGGAACTCATAAACAGAGCTATTGGGAGCCTGCAAACACCCAACCCTACCAATTTTGGTTTGGTCAGAGGCAGATCATGGTCCCTAAACCTGCTAGACAGCTTTCAAGGCAGTTACCCATGACATAGATCAATGAAATGAGCTCCACACTGGCTATATAGACCTTGAAAAGCCCTTTTCCAACATCCCACATACATGCCATATCCACAAAATGAACAACCTGTGCATAAACACGTATGTCATCTGATGGATTGCCAACTGGGGCACAGATAGATCCCACAAGGTAAGAATTGTGGTCTCCCTGTTGGACTGTAAACTGGTAACAGCTACTGTCCCCCATGGCTCAGTCCTGGGTCCCCTCCTGTCTGGTGTATACTTTTCAGAAATACAGTCAAACACATGAGGGCTATGGGTAAAAATGTTTGTGGATGACTGCAGAAAGGTTGTCATAATCTATGTTTGGGACAACAGAGACATCCTTAAAAAGGGTCTCAGTCAGACAGATGTGGTGTCAAAATTATGGACTCGGGCTACAGTCATACAAATACCACATAGGTGCCAACACCCTAAATATGGAGGTAATAATAAGGGATCTATGGACACATATGGATAGTCATCTCTACTTCCAGAAACACATTCACAAAGTGGTTAGAAAATCATGCTATGTGTTCCCACAAATTGCCAATGTCTTTGCATGTAGGTCAAAGGAGGTTCGCATGTAGGTCAAAGGAGGTTCCCTCTACTCATCAGTCATCAGACCGATCAGACAGTACCACGGCACACTTGCGATGAATCTGACTAGGCACCTTCAGCAGCTGGAAAGACCACTGAAGTACCTCAATAAGAGGATTACTGGCCTCAAACAGTTGCTCCATGCAACAAGACTGAAGTAACTCAATCTGTACTCTGTTGCATACTGTCTACTCAGGCAATCTCTGCCCAACAGACAGGTCCATGTCCAATACAGAACTGATGTACATGCTCTATCTGAAGTAAACCCAAGCTCCCTGTGCCACATACTGTAGGGATATAATCATCACAACAATAAATAGAACATGTTGGAGGGATACATTACTAACTCACAGACTTCCCTTCCTTTGGAACAGGCTCCCAACCTACATTAAGCTGAGTCCCTCACTGACACTCTTCCAGAGGAGCCTTGATGAGTGTATGTGAAACTGAGCTGTCACACCATGGATCGCTTCATCAGCTCTACTACACAGAGGCATAGGGAACTAACCCCATGTGTGGTGATAGCTGCACACTCTGGCCATACTAATATATGTCTTCAGGCAGATAGCCTATTACCTACCTATGTACCTATATATATGTAGGGGGAACACAGTATAATAAGCCAAAGATGGCTGGGTAGAAATGTGTGTAAGAGGGTGACCATGACAAGGAGCCATCCAGGACTGCCCCACCCAGCACACATCCCAATGGCACAAAAGACATGAGGTGCACATCTCACCCACTGTACATAAGTCACCAGTATCTGTAAGCATTACAGTGTATGTGGTCCATGTGCCTGCTGTACAACATGACTGTACAATGAAGTACACATCTACTATCTGTAGGCATGTACCTGTCAGATAGGTTCATAGGTATGTAGTAGACTATCTTCACGAGGGCATATATTAGCCTAGGCAAGTTGTACAGCTTTCACCACCCCATTGGTTAGTCTCCTAAGCCCTAGTTCTAATAGTTAGTACCCTAAGCACCTTTCTAGTGGGGCTGCTGATGTGATGCCTGGTGTGAATTGTCTGTTTCCCATCCACTCATCAAGGTTCCTATTGAAGAGTGTCAGCGAGGGGCTCTGTCTGATGTACATTGGGATTCTGTTTCACAATAAGGCAAGTGTCTGGGATGGTACTCTATCCCACCAGCATGTTGTATTCATTGTTGTGATAAGGTTCATATCCCTGGAGTGTGTATCCCTGGAGTGTGTAGTGCGACTCAATTTTGTTATCCTTAGATGGAGCATGTTCGACAGTTATGTGTTGGACATGTTTCTGTATGTTAGGCAGTGTGTGCCTCTGAGTTGGCGGTATGCAACAGATAACAGATTTACTTTCACCAGTTGTGTTGCATAACACAACTGTTTGAGGCCAGTAATACTCTTGGTGAGGTACCTCTGTGGTCTCTCCAGCTGCTGGATATGCTTAGTCGAGTACATCCAAAATGGTGCATTGTACTCAATGATGGGTCTGATGACTTAAGAGTAGAGGGCCACCACTACCTCTTTTGATCCTGATGCAAACCCTTTGTTGATTAGGTGGGCCACATAGGATTTCCTAATCACTTTGGCAACATGGTTGTCAAAGGAAAGATGACTATCTACTTGTGTCCCCAGATCCCTTATTACCTTGTCAGTTTTTAGGGGGTAACACATATGTGGTAGTTTGTGGGTACTTTGTTTTCCCCAAAGGCGATTACTATGCATTTTTTCACACTGAGCTTGAGGCCATGATTCTGACACCACACATCTGTCTCATATAGTCCCTTCTGGAGAATATTTGTGTCATCCGGGGAATCTATTATGGCAACTTTACAGTTCCCAGCAAACGTAGTCAACCACAACCTTACTGTGTTGGCATATACTTTTGAGAAGTCTATACCAAACAGGAAGAGCCCCAGGACTGAACCCTGGGGGACACCAGTTGTTAACCGGTTTAGAGTCTGACATGTAGCCAGCAACTCTTAACTTGCGGGAGCTATCTGTGAGCCAGTTTGCAATCCATCTTGTGATGTATGGATTTATGCCCAGGTTGGTGAGTTCATCTATGATACCTGACTGGGGAATGGTGTCAAAGGCCTTAGCGAGGTATAGGTAGGCTGTGTGGAGCTCCTTTCAATCATCTGTAGCCAGGGTAACTGTCTCAAAGAAATCCACCCAGTTCAGGAGGCATAATCTTCATTTGACAAAGTCAAACTGGGTGTGCTCAACTGTGTGAAGGTTCCTAATGTCTTTAATGTTGACTTCCATTATGATTGGTTCCATTGCCTTGCAGATCAGACTCATCAGGCTCATAGAGCGTGAATGCCAAGGGTCTTTTGTGGCCCCACCCCTGTGGAGTGGGAAAAATGTTGCTGTGCAACATTCTATGGGTACATATCTTGTAGAGAGGATGTAGAGAGAGGTGTAGGTATCCTTGATGAATATGGATACATCCCCACCCCATGTGCTATGATCCAGTTCCTGATGCTGGAAGGTATGGAATGAGTAGTATCCTGGTAGTGCTGGTGTGCTGTCTGGAGCCTTGAACTAGGTTTCTGTTACTGCACAGATATCAGTATTCTCCATACTGAGAAGTGCATTGAGTGTGTGCATTTGGAGGCTGAGACTTCTGGCAATGAGTAGCATTTAGCTCACTTTGTGGTTATTTGTGTTGGTTACGGGGTTTGGTTTGTCCTAAGTGACCGGTGTTCCACAACTGAAGTCAATGCCTCATTGGTCCGATCTAACCATAGGCTAATTACCCTACATATCCACATTCTGCCCCCTCCCCCCATTAAGGAAACCATGTTAAAAAATATCTCCAAAGCCAACTTCATGCTTCTTAAGACAGAATTGGTGAACTTCATGACATCCATGCAGATGGACAGTACAGCTATGACTACTGAATCCTACACAATTGCACTTTATAAGCACTTACATGAGTGCATGGATCGTGCTGTCCCAAACAGAATCAAGATGCTATCCTCCAAAAAAAGGCAGGCAATCTGGTGGACCCCTGCCATAAACAAACTGTACAACAGAAGGAAGAAACTGTTGCAAAAGAGAGTAAAATCCCATGAGTGGAGGAGCTCCCTGGTCAGCCTCAGTAAGAAGCTGCAATCCCTGATAAAATCCTCCAAAGCTAGTTATGAAAACAAAATCACCACTGATTCTAAAGACAACCACAAAGCATTCTATAGCTATGTCAAGAATCTCAATGGCAACAATCAGATCTGCTCTGAGTTACAGCACAATGGCACTAAATATACAGACCCAACTGATATTGCCAACATCCTGGCAGATAGGTTCAGTGCTAACTTTACTCCCCTCTCACCCATTAAATAGCCCATCTCTATACTGGAAGAATGCAAAGTTCCTGTAATCATGGCTACACAGGTAAAAACCACACTCTCCAAATCCAGGAACACAGCATCCATGGGACCAGACAACATCCCAGGCTGCATTCTACATGAACTACAGAACGAACTGGCACCACACCTAAGTACCATGTTCAATCATAGCCTCACCTCAGGCTGTGTGCCCACTGAATGGCGCACAGCAACAGTTATCCCACTCCACAAAGGGGGAGCCACCACAGACCCCGGAAACTACTGCCCCATTAACCTAATGAGCCTGGTCTGCAAGGCTATGGAGCGTATCATCATGGAACTTATAAACAATGACATTGGTAATCTCTAAACTCAGGACCCCACCCAGTTCGGGTTTGTAAAAGGCAGATCATGTCTCCTAAACCTGATAGACTTCTTTGAAGCAGTCACCAAAGCCGTAGATGAGGGTAAGGTGGTTCACACAGCCTATCTAGATCTTGCCAAGGCATTCAACACCATCCCCCACTCTGGAATTATAGATAAACTCACTAAACTAGGTATAAATCCCTATGTCACAAGATGGGTTGTCAACTGGCTCACTGACAGAACCCACACTATGAAAGTAGCAGACTCCAAATCCGACTTCAGACCAGTGGCAAGTGGAGTACCACAGGGTTCAGTCCTGGGTCTTGTCCTGTTTGGTATCTACTTCCCTGAAGTACAGGCTAACACAGAAGGTCTTTGGCTAATGAAGTTCATAGATGACTGCAACCTAGGAGCCATAATTGAAACTACTTATGATGTGGACATCCTACAAAAGGGCCTCACTGAGACAGATGCCTGGTGTCAAAGCCATGGCTTCAAGTTCAATGCCAAAAAGTGCATTGTCATCCCCTTTGGTAAAAACTCTGTACCTATGAACTACAACATAGGCAGTAGTATACTTAACATTGAAAGTGTAATAAGAGACCTTGGGACATAGGTGGACAGTAGTCTCTCCTTTGATAATCACATCGCCACAGTAGTCAGGAAATCCTTCTACGTGGCACACCTCATCACAAAAGGTTTCTCATGCAGAAAAAAAGAGGTCATTGTTCCCCTCTACTCATCATTCATTAGATCCATTATAGAGTACAACGCACCTTTTGGTATGTACCTCACAGGACATCTACAACAACTGGAAAGGCCGCAGAAATACCTCACAAAGAAGATTATCGGCCTCAAACACATGCCCTACACAGACCTTCTCAGAAAACTCCAGGTTTACTCCATCGCATATCGCCTACTCAGAGGTGATCTCTGCTTACCATACAAAGCTATGTCAAACCCAGAGCTGTTGGACATGCTCCACTTAAAGAAATCCCAATCCCTCCGTGCTACACGCTCTAGGGACCTAAACCTTGCCACCACAATAGACAGAACATGCTGGAGGGATAGATTCCTGTCCCAGAGACTTCCCATACTCCGGAATAAACTATTTATCTATATCAAACAAAGCTCCTCATTAGCACTGTTCAAGAAAAATCTTGAAGATTGGATGGGAAATAGGAAATTCACCCCAGGGATCACTTCTGAGTCTCTGCTCAACAGTGGCACAGGAAAATAAATTTCTTGGGTGGCAAAAGCCAGGGTACCTTTTTGGCTGGGCTTGTATAGGCCCCAGTGTCAATAGCCTAGTACCCACCTATGAGCCTATGAACCTTTGAGCCTTGCCTAAAAAAGGTAATATGGGACAGCAATAGCCTTGGTCAGTATTCAGAAGCATAGGGGTGACATGTGCAAACCATCTGTAGCGAAGCAACGAGGCTTGTCTATCATGTCATCACAGGCAGGCAGAGACTGGATCCCCTTTGAATGACACCAGAAACTCAGCCAATTGTTGAAGTTTATCATCTTTCTGTTTTATTGCAGTATCATGTAGGTGAAAGTAAGATGCTACTCAAGGTCAGGATCATACCAGCCTGGGCTACATGATCATAGAGCTACTATATATCTCTTGTCATGTTGTCCTGGGAGGTATGTCTCAGATCATTCACATTGACATGTACAAAGAACACGTCATATATGTACCTATTCTGGAGTGATGTAAGTGCTTGTGTTATGTGGTGGATCATAGCACCTGACAGACAACTGACAGTAACTTTCCCCTTGTCCGGCCGAGTGAGTGGAACATCTGTGTGCCTGACTATGGAGTCACCTATTACTAGTGTGTTGGGTATGTTGTTTTGCCTTAGGGCCTGTTGTGAGGCACACTGCTTTGGTGTATTATGTGTTTTCTGGTGTGTGCTTGGAGGTGCATGTTGCTTGCTTGTCTGCTTAGAAGGACACTCTCTCTTTTTCAGATTAATATTTGCATTCTCAGATTATGGCAATTTGTATTTATGTGTGTGTTTTGCTGGTGCTTATATTGTAGGTCTATGTGAGACTATTGGTGTTGTGGTTGTATGACCCTACTCCTCTTGACTGTATTGTCCAGTATTGGGTTGACAGAGCTTAGCCACTGGTTTGACCCTGTGTGTGCCAGCATGTGGTGCATCAACCCATATATGATATGGTCATGGCCTATGCATGCAATACACTCACAATAAACCTAGTATGATAAGTCTGTTGAGGTTAGCAAATGTGAAAAAAAACTTTGGGCAAACTGTCAGCAAGTAAAGTCTGTATTGCACCCTGTAACTCCATATTGCTTGCTGAAGTGTAAAGACATGCTTAGTTTGGATTAAGAACCCCACTCTTGCCAGCTGTGTGTGTGTGTGTGTGTGTGTGTGTGTGTGTGTGTGTGTGTCTGTTTTTCCCTGGGGAGAGAGCAATGTTTTGGAGACTACTCACACCCCTTAAAAGTGGTATGCTCATCTTTGTCAAGTCTGATGATTTCACCATCCTACAAATATACCTGTGGAAAAATGAAATCCCAGTAATGTGTATAGCATGTCATGCAAATGTGTACTGCTGTAGTATCATAATGTAATTAGATAGGTGTTTGATTCCTGCACTTGCCAACTATGTGTGTGTCCCTCCCTGAACAGGAGCAGCCTTTTTGGAGACTGCTCACACCCCTTAAAAGTGGTATACTCATCTTTGTCAAGTCTGATGATGTCACCATCCTACAAATATATCTGTGGAAAGGTGAAATCCCCATAACGTGTATAGCAGGTTGTGTAAATGCATACTGCTGTAGTATCATAATGTAGTTAGGAAGGAGTTTGAATCTCACACTTGCTGATTGTGTGTGTGTGACACCATTGGTCAATGTGGAGTGGGTTTTGATTTTTCTAGTGTATGACATATCACAGTGGCAACTGTATGTACATTACACATGTAAGGTAGCTGTGGGGCAAAGCTTTATACATACATGTGACCTAAATTATTTCATATGTGGGTACTCTGCTTACTCCATGAAAGCATCTGTTATCTTTGCCAGAGAGTACTGGCACTTTCCAGATCTTAGGTCACTTCTGTATGCTCGTGACAAGCTTAGCCACTGCAGTGATCCCTGGGCTACATCTTCTCTTTCACATCCGCTCATCATGGTTTCTATTGAAGAGTGTGAGTGAGGGTTTATGCTTGAGGTATATTTGAATCCTGTTCCAAAGCAAGCAAAGTCTGGCAAAAATGACTAATCATTATAGGTGTGCAACAGCCTCTGTGGATCTGCATGGAGACCCTTTATTGCTTATGTGCTCCACAGAGGGATTTCCAAAACCCTTTGGTAATGTGATTATCAAAGGAGAGATGACTAAACACATGGCTCTATGTATACATTAGTACCTGTTCCACATTTTGGGGCTACTACCTATGTGGTACTCTGGGGATACTTTGTTTTCTAAAAGTGGATAACTATGCTTTCTTTGGCTTATAGCTTTACAGCATGAGTTTGATACCAGGTATCTGTCTCTATGATACCCTTTTGGAGGATGTGTGTATCATCTGGAGAATAAAGTATAGCCCACAGTATGCATTTTCATCAAACGTGGGCAGACATATCCCTACTGTGTTTGCTTGTACCTAAGAAAGCTATATGCCAAACAGGAGTGGTCCCGGTACTGAGTGCAGGTGAATACCACTTGTTACTGGCATAGAACTGTACATGGAGGCTGCAAATGTTACTGTGTGTCCTACATCTGTGTGTCAGTTGTCAGTCCATCATCTAACAATTGTTTATGGTCAGTCTGTTGAGGTTATGTATAATACCAGAATGTGGAATGGGTATAAATTGCTGGTGAGCTATAGCTTGGATGTGTGGACCTCCCCTCCCTCATCTATAGCCTTGTTAACTGGCTTGAAGTCTACTAGGTGTAGGAGCCAAGATCTGGCCTTTAGAGAACCTAAGTGGGTATGGTGCAGTGTTTGCAGGTTCATAATGTCTCTGTTAATGAGTTCCATAATGCTGTGCTCCATAGCCTTCCAGATAACATTTGTCTGGCTTATAGGTGTCCAGGATATGTTGTAGTTCTACCCTTAATCATGTTAACATTTGAATTGGGTGTGATGAGGGTGGACAGGATTAGGAATAAGTATATTAGAGGGTCAGCCCAGGTTTGAAGGTTAGCAGACCAAGCCAAATAGGCAGGGTTAAGTTGGTTTGTAAATGTGCTGAGGAGGGATGTAGAGTATATTGTGAAATAGATGCTAACGATGAAGCCACCAGGTAACAGGAAAATAGGAATGGCTAAGATGAGGTTTATGGCTGTGGTGAGAGAGGACATGCAGGTGGATGGTGTGACAGTGCAAGATGCAGAGGGCAGGAAGAAATGGAAACAGATGATCTACTGTGGTGAACCCTAATGGGAGCATTCGAAAGGAGAAGAAGAAGACATTGTAGCTCAACCCTTGTGGACTGTGAACACCATTACCGTGCATCATTCCACAAGTATGTAACCTGTATAGTGGCTGCATCTGGACAGAGTGTTTAGGTGAGTGGTGACTTCATATGTCAGCTTGTGTATGACACAGCCAGGGGCATTGTCCAGTACCATTACCACTGTGATTTTGACTTTGGTAAAGATATGTTTTAACTAGAGTGTCTGTGAATCATCAGGTTTTACATTCTTCAGGTCTGGAAATGTGGCCCTTGTGTAATGACAGGGTGGTGAATTCTGCATTCAAACTCTCTGACAAGAAATTGGTAATGGCAGTCAGATAAGTGTACTTTGTGACCATTTACATTAACTGTGAACCGATCTGAGATTTCCCCTGTAGATTATAAACAACACTAAAGAAAACTTTAGTGTTGTCTTTGGAATCCTTGCCATTTTGTATTTTGAAGCTTGCCTTGTATGTTTAATGAGGGCTTGTATTTTCCCAATGATACTGACCAGAGAGGTTATCCCTTCTTGGTATGTAATTCTTATTTGGTACAACTTCACACCTTCTATTATATATTTAGTTTATGACAGGGGTCCATGAGACTAATGCACTTTTACTGTATAAGTGAGAATTTCTTGTGTTTCTGATAGCATGGTCCATGCAACCCTGTAGGTGAACAGTGTGCATTACGAAAGGATTATGCAGCTGGGACAGTCCTAACCTTAGTAATGCAAACCAATGACAGATAGCAACAACAGCATCACCCACAGCACAGTGTCAACCTGTGTCATACACACATATGTGTATTCAAGTTCCAAAATGTGTGTAGTACAATGCATACTGGCCACCAGTAGAAACTATGGAGTGTTAACACTGGCCAATACAGGGCATGTCACCCTGCCCATTTGTCCAATGTGCATGAACATGCAGACAGTGTAACTCCACCATGTTCACAAATGGACACCTGCAAACATGTGTTGCACACACCCCACACTTACTGTCCACTGTATAACGCCTGCTGACACAACTGCACTCATCAGCCAAGTGGCACATGGGCAAACAAAACACAATTGGAATCAACACTGGTGAAAACAATACAACATTGCTAATTACAGCTTTAATGAATCATGCCTGCTCAGCTACACCTTCAAGGATATCATTACACTTTACTGCTGACAACATGCTACACATCCAACCATTGCTATACTTTATTAAAGTCATCCTGTGCATCAGCACCATGTTAGCCTGTTTCTGCATCAATGTTACAGATAACAGGAGGTGGCACAGGTTTCATCATATGCACAGGGTGTGTTGTTGGTTTGCCAGAGGCCTACACTGAGCCATACAATCAACATGAGTGTGTGAGTGTGTGTGAGGGCCATGAGTACTGTTAATGGGCAATGTTGATATCATGTGTGTGGGTATGTGTTTGCCCTAGGTTTCTGGTTAATGTGTGTGTGTGTCTTCATGCACACAGTTCCCCCATGCGGCTGCCATATACAGGGATTTGTGAGACAGCTACAGACTGTACCTGGCAGACTTTACAGATCACCATCTCTGGCCACGGATATGGAACATGTGCCTGGCAGGGGTGCTACAGACAGTATCAGGTACTAATCCAGATTGGGTACTATCTGAAGAGGTTGACATATGTCCACTGGATCCAGGTCCCTGCTGGGACTGGCCAGAGCCACGTGCATGTGGTCAGCTAGGACAGTCTATGGACAGTCTCCCCAACATTGCTGGGGCTGGTACTGGCACTACGGGATCAGCTGTGACTTGCTGGATGCCCATGGTGACCTCCAGCTGGTGATGTTGCTGGCATATGTCCACATCGACGTCTCAACTATCCCGCACTGTCCTGACACATGGACATGACATTGTAGAGGACATCCAATGTCTCACCCCAACGTCTATAAATGACCTCAGTGTAGTTATGTATGGCACCTGCTAGGTCATGGATACTGTCATTTACAGAGGTGTAATGAGCCCTCTGTGCCTTTAGCCCCTGTATGGTGTACCACTCCATTCATGTCTGTGCCTCCATGACAGCCTGGAACATGCATGTGGTAGAAATAGGTGTGGCACATCTGCCAGTGGCATGATGACCAGCAGTGCTCTGACGAGAACCCCTGGGCATCTGCTTATGTGGTACCATTCCAGACATCTGGCTGTGGCTGCTGTGTCCTGATACATGTGCCATAGATACTGCACTGTCCTGGCCAGTGCCAACTGTACACTGTCCCTCAGCTAAGGGCAGTGGTGATGATGGATGTACAGGCAGTATGACTGTGTGTATGGATGAGGTGGAGACTTGTGTACTGTCAATTGGTGGTCTAACAACAGACCCTGACAAACGTGTCTGTGCCTCAACACACCTATCCTCATCATCACTGTCTGTCTCAGTGACATCAGGTTCCCTGCTGTACTGAACCAGCCCCACCTCACCACCTGTGAGAGGAAAACAGGAAGCACACTTTAAGACCTGAACATGACTTCAGACCACATGCACACATGCGCACATGCACACATGCACACATGCACATGCACACATGCACACACACAAAACTACACTCCTCCCGAAAGCAGGCACACACAACACAAGCAATCACAGAACATACACAATAGCAGGTGATGGTGGGGCACAGTATCACAAGCAAAACAGTCATATGACACGTCAGCATGCAGGACATGTGTTGCTCAACAGCATACAGTGCAAGTGTAGTCAGTCCTTGTTATTAACAGTATACATGGCTTTGATGCATGTGTTTTGTTATTAGGTGATGGCCCACACCCTGGAACACAATGCATACACAATGGACACAACATTGCTGTGCAGGTATTCATAACCCTGTGATGTACTGTGCACCATAACTCACAGGTGTACATACCATTGCTGGATGTGTATCTGTGTTTTAGATAGGTATCCAATGCTCATTACAGCCTCTGTGTCTTTAGCAAATAATTGTGGACACATTTTTAGCACATGCATGATGAGTATTCACACAGCATCATCAGTGGTGCATGGATAATTGATGGAATACCATTCGGCCACATACCCAATGTCCGATACTTATGGTGAGTGTAGATCATATTGTGGACACGCCAGTCTCATCCATGACATGGCATGCTAAAACACAACTGCATATTTAAACACTACACATACCCAATATGTGTCATATGACCTAGCCATTCAATAGCATCACAAGACATATATGTGTCAGTTGTGCAAATGGTGATTGGTATGTATACTGTTTAGATGTGCATATGTGTGCACACACGCAACATTACAGTGTGTAGCAATGACAGCTATGTGTAGTACTGTGGTTACAATAACTGGATGGGGTATAGTACCATAGGCCATCATCATGAAGCATCAGGTGGTCACTTAAGGCTACAAATGTTTCACAATCCAGCACTAATCATGCTGTGCCAGAACTGCACTACCTTGGCTAAATTCACCATTTCACAACCAGTTGTTACGTGAGTTTGTAAGGAGAGTGTTTAAATGCCCCAGGATAGGCCTCTACCCCTCAGGTATATTATGTGTAATGTGTGGATGAGATTTTGGATACTAGACTGTGTCTTTACAGAGGGTTTGGGAATCCTTTATGTGTAGCATGTTAAAATGCTCTGTGTATGATATAGATGAGTATGTTATGTGCATGTTGAGTATCAACTGTGCCTATCCAATGGTCACTACAGTCTAGCCACATTTGTTTGAGATGGTCTGGGCATTGCATGTGTTTGAGGCAGCTAATCACATTAGTGAGATGTGCGTGCTCTTGCACCAAACATGCACAGCATGCATTATGGGTAGGTGTGTTACATGTGTACATGGCCTACACCTTAACTATGACATGCACTTTTTATTTACAATAATAAATGTAGAACACACTCACGCATCTGACCGCTGCCTTGATGTCACCCCAGAGGGACCTACCTAGAGATGAGACAGTTTGTCAATGGCCACAACTGTAGCATTGCTACTGTGTGTTTGCAATCTTACAGTACAACAACAGTTTACATTCACAGGGCTACAGATTATGTTCCAAATGATCAGTATAATGTTAAATGTGCCATATGATCAGTATTGTACAACAATAGGCTCCACATCTTTGAATGACGCACTCCCCATCTCACATATGTATGATCTACCAATAAAGATAATAGTAGTCTACATATATGCCATGTTACCTGCATGCTCCATGTGTGCTTGCTGGGTGGCTCCAACTTCCATCATGGCGTATATCTGCTGTTGTTGTTGGGCAGGTGCCACCAGGCTCATGAGCAGCTCCTCCACTCTGGTGAGGGGGGGGTGGATATTAACACCACCCCCTATTGCAAGCTGCTGTCTACGCATATCAGAGGCACACTGACGGACATGTCTCAGAAGATCACTGCAGTGATGGCGTACCTGCTCATATGTCCGGTTATGTCGGCCTACCTCATTGACCCTGTGGACAAAATCTTGCCACAGTGCAGTACGCTCCTGCTGGTCCTGGCTGGATCATGAGAACATGAGACGGTAGTGCTGAATCATACTGTTAGTAATGATATCATCTTCAGCACTACTGTAACTCAGGTTCCTGTGGTGGGCCATGATCCCTGGAAGACATAAATACAAAAATATGTCTGAGCAAGTCATATGGCACATTTAACATTATACAGTACAGATATCACCGAACTGCCATATATAGCAACCTATAAGCTAACCGAGAGTGAAACACTGTAACTGCCACTTATCACTGCTCACCCCACAACTGCTTGAAAGTGCCTTGCTCACTCTCTATCTAATGCACCATGTTCTGCACAGCAACAAAATAAAATCACTATACAAGACTATACAAGAGTACCTGGCACACTGTATGCAACACAATGCACCATCTAGCCACAGCAGATATACATCAAGCTGATGTGTAAAGAAATATATCATCCATCACAATCAGTGCAAGGTCCAGTAAATGTATTACTATTATACCACACAACTTGTTAATGCCAAACCCGTGGCCAAAATATGTGCACAATTGGGAATATAGGTCACATACAAATATGTCAAAGGACATGTTACAGACATACCCACACACACATCAGACATAATTACAGGACACAAAGGTATGACAACCCAGATAAGCTTTCAGTGTGTACTATGCAGTACTGTGTGTCAGTCCTTACACAGCCTTAATCTTGAGAAATGTAATCTGTGATGAATACAGGGGCCACACAAAACAGTGGATGCAAGCAATGTGGACATACACCATACTTTGCTGTATAGGCCCAGAGCTTCAATTAGTACTACAGTACACACAGGATTTGCATTCAACATTGGTACCAATCAATAATCATAGATATAGTGCTTTATCCTCCAATGACACACCCTAGTTAAAACCAAGGGACTTAATTACAGTGTATGCAATGGCACTTGTTCTGCCTAGCAAAAGAATACACAGCTTTTGCTAGGATCAAAGCAAGGATCCATAATACCATAACATAAACAGTTTCCCACTAAGCTATCCCACAGATACATATCTTTGACGTATTCACAAACATATTGACCATCACAGTCAGTCAACAGTACAGAGAATCTATTGCAACAAGTAGATGTAGGTGTGTATGAGTATATATAAATATATATATATATATATATATATATATATATATATATATATATATATGTGTGTGTGTGTGTGTGTGTGTATATATATATATATATATATATATATATATATATATATATATATATATATATACATATGCACATCCATATGTCTACATATACATATATATGTAGGCACATATACATTTCACCTTTCATAGTGAGAATATCAATTATACAAAGGATGTAAGGTGTACAGTAATGTAATAAAATCACACAGTCTTGGGATAAATGCATTGACGATGTTCACAGCCCAGGTAGCTTTAGCAGGCCTTACTGGCTTCAACATTGCAAACTGAACAAACCACCCACAGTGTTTAACCACCACATGTCATATACTAGCACTGTATGCTGTCTTATTTGTCACACACTAAACCTACATACAAATATGCACATACTAACCTTCACCAACATATATATCTCCCCCTTCGCAAACGGTTGCAATATGTCCCCTGCTCTATGCACATATACAGATGTGAATATATATGACACATATATATTTCTCCGTATGTGTGTGGCATACACACACATGGTCCACACTGTTGTAAGTCCCTGGACCTCACAGCTGAACTGTTGGGCCTTGATGCAACACAAACAGGTGTCACATATGAATACAGACTAACATTAGGGGGGTATATATGGCAACAGATGCTAGATAAGCATACTGAACTGCTACAGCAGTTGCTAATATTAAGCTAGACTTTAATATGACTATCATGCATGTGTTGTTCTGTCACACCCATGTTTATATAATGCCAGCACTAATCCCCCCAATAGACATTGGCCACACTACTGTACAGAACACAAATAACATGGATCAGATCTTTGACATTTAATGCTGAGCTACACATTTCACAGGTATGTCCCACTGCCCACAGGTACACACAGTACTGTCCATAGCAGTAGTTAAGCAGAACATCTGTGCATAAAGAAATATTGCTGCCACATAAGAATGTTTCACATTATGTAGACTTTTCTTCAATAACATCTAATACATGCCAGTAAATACATATGTGTCACATACCTTTCCTTTGTATAATTTGGTAATACTTATTTTTCCTTTTCTCTGTCTCTCTCTCTCTGTCAATCTCTGCAATACAGTGATTGAGTTTGTTGGCAGAGATTGCAGCCTACTTTTGTAGGAATTTGCACATGAGCATGTGCTGGCCTCTGCACCAATTAGTGGCCACCATTTGCTAATTGCACGCAGCCTGCTTTGTAATAATTGCAGTAATCACTATCATAGCAACCCAGTACTATAAATTGCTGACTCGTGTAGGTGTGGCCTTTACAGCTTTCCAAGACGGAGATCATCCTTGTTTGGTGTGGACATCATTGTTTAAGACAGAAGGTTGGTATCGTTCTTATATCAGAAGCCAGGGGTGTAGCCAGTGATTTACATTTTGTACTCAGACCTAATGTTGCTGCTTCCAGTACCCACTTGTCAGTGTAGAAATGTACTCACCCCTCAAAATGCTACCCCAAGATACATGGAAAGATGTACTTTCTTTTCAACTTGTTACAATTAGCTGTCATACAAAGCTAGTTATAGAGACGTATTCCTTTGGCACAAGAATTGTTTGTGAACTAATATACTGTGAATATTCATTTACTCAGTTCTAGACAGTTTGTGCTTTTTAGTGCTGACATTAGCACAAGCTGCTCAGAATAAACTGGACACATTTCAGTACAGTGAGTATGCTTACCTACATCCTTGGTAGACCCTGCACACACAGGTATATTCTACATTTGGGTAGAGTTGCAGAAGTACAGAGACGTAAGTAGTATTGTGTGGATTTTATCTTGCTGGGCTTAAAGGGTTGCTGTGTACATGTTAGTTTATCAAGGCAAGTAGTCTCTCTGCGTAACTCCCAGCTGTAGACCTATCCACATGGTAGCCAGAGAATAGCCTGTTATTTTTTGTCTGTGCACCACACAGGTCTTTTCAGCAATAGAGCAATGGCATTCTTACAGTTAGTTGCTACCAGTACATGGCTACATCCATTTGTATTTCAGTGTTGTATTCCTACATAAGGGTATGCTTCCGAAACTCCTTCCAAAGCTATTTGCACAGTGTGTAACAGCAGAAAGGCTAATATGCCTCTGTGTTTCTGCCTCTGCCAGACCTCTCAACCACTCAGGTACATATTTGAACAGACTCAGGGAAAAGGCAATAAAAAGTAAGGGACAATCAGGGACACCTTTAAAATATTAGTGCCATTAAGTTGAAACATTGAGAAAATCAGAGCATATGAATTAATACACATTTTCTGAAGTAAAAGAAGTGTCTATCTCTCAATTATTGTCATTATTCATTAAATGTAATTCACCACCTTTCTGCCCAAAGTCAGTAGTTTTAGGAGGGATTCAACGGGACAGAGCTAAAATGTGTGTCAAAATCAGGGACATCCCTGAAAATTAGGGACAGTTGGGAGGTATTGCCTCTGCCCTAAACAGATATGCCAGTGTTTGTCCTGCTGTGATACTGTGTGGGGTTGTAAAGTGATGGTGTAACATTATTTCCTGCTAAAATGGCTGCTTCTCTTATCACAGTCATGTAATGTAATCCCACAACAACTGTTGGTCAATATCCACAGAACAAGTTGTGTGGTATGGTATTCCTAATTTTCCTTTACATTCACTCATTCTGATGCATGATATAATTATTTAAACACCAACTTGATGTATATCTACCATGGCTTAGTGGTGCTTCATATTGTGTAGTGTGTGCAAGGTCCAGGGTTTGAGACTTACAGAGGTGTTTTATTTTGCTCCTGAGCAGAACAAGGGCCCTCACATACAGAGTGACTAAGGCACTTTTAAGTAGTTGTAAGCGGGTTTGCATGGGTTTGCACATTGCTGCGCATTGTTTAGCCAAGCGCAAACAAGAGCAAACCCACGCAAACCCGCTCACTACTGCTTAATAGTGCTTACTCCCACTCACCCCCGAGCTAATTTCTTTGAAAGAAAAGAAAAATGGGGAGATAGGAAAGTGGTGAAAAAGGGGCACAAAGAGGGAAAGACAGTATGGAAAATAGCTCGGGATGTGCAGGACGAGTATAGGGAAGTTCCATGGCTACCCTTTCTTCAACAGCAACAGCTGTGTATATGCAATAAATTTGGAAGTAGATATGAACCCTTCAACCCCTGAGAGAGGGGTGAGGACAACAAAGTATGTTGTAATCCCAATTAAATAACATTTCATTTGTCCAGTGGACATGTGTGCAAAATGGGCAGCTATGTATGGGGCATAATTTTTTTTTTTGGGAGAAGATTGCCCTTTTTTTCAGGTAAGAGTGGAATGTGGGATAGGGGAAGTAGGTATATTTGGGGAGGTAGGTTGGGGAGGTAAATAGACAAGACAAACAAGATGCATACAGGGGCGGTATATGACACATGTGGTGGGTGAACATCTTTGACAGTGAGGGATGTTTGGAAATTGCAAGCCCATGAGCCCCCAGATGGAAACAGTGGGACTGAGGTCCCCACCCATGGGCAGTCACCACTGCACTTTCACGGCTCAGAGGGTGGCTGTGCTGGGGGCTGTGTAGGAGGGGCAGGCTGACCTGGGAGTTGCGCCACTCAGGCCTCAAGCTGGCGTAGAGGTTCTGCAACAGAACATTCAATCTCTCTACGCACCGCAGCCTGGACCATTTGAAGGGTGATAGGTGCCCCTCCGCCCATGCTTGCACGGGGGGGCCAAGCCACATTCCCTGCAGCGCTTCCACCCGAAGGTGGCACAGGGCCAACAGAGGAGGAGGTCCTAGGCTGGGCACCAGATCTGCTGGAGCCAGGTGCCATGGCCAGCTGAGCTGGGACAGGTGGGTCCGCTGGGACCAGCCTTCCCATATGAACTATGCTTTGGAGAGTTTAATAAAGATATGGGTTAGTAACAGTCAACAGTATTCCCAATTAATTATAACAGCATGCAGAAATATTCCCATTAAACCAACACACCAGATTTTCAACAGTTGAAAAGCAAGCATAACACATGCATATATAGAACATTAGTGGACATTACAAAAGCGTGCAGGTTGAATTGTTGGCAACAGGCCACCAATATTGTGGTAATTTAACAGGGCACATGCATAGAAATAAATGGAAATATTTATAAACGAATAGGACATATGTCCCAACAAATGTTTTGAGATTACTGAGGTGTGGAATTGCATTTTTTATGCACATACAGTAGGGTGGGAAAAGATAGCTCAATTAACAACTTATATATCCTTCTAGTTTTCACTACATTCCTGTTAGCTGCAGTTATATGTCCCTTACATGTATTATTACACTACCCAATGTCCTTATATTGTGCAGTTGGATTTTGCTTGATCATTATATACATGAGCTGTATCTTACATACAAACTGTCCAAGATGCAGATGTTACTGCAACATATTTTGAGAGTTGCTCACACACACTACTGCTAAGATGTTACACTGACAGATCTACTTTCATATAATTATCTAGATATGTTCAGGTGAAAGTATCAGTTATATGTTAACAGTTCCCTATCTTTCTAGCAGCACACTGACATTTCTGGGGAACACAATACCAAGCTATTCATGTGCCAGAGTAACCTGTACATGCTAGCCATGAACCAACAGTTGAGGGCTGTACATATGCATACAAGATACTGGCACTCCCTTCATCCATGTTATATGGGCCTACCCAAGTGTGAGTTGACACTGTTTAATACAACACTACTATCTGTAGAATGCAGCAGTACAACAACATATCAAAGAAAATGACACAGACTCACTCCATGAATCATACATTTAGTAAAGGATTATTATACCTTTATTTATTGGGTTAAAAGACTTTTTGAAAGCTCTTTCATTTATTTTATATAACAGTACATGCAGAATAATTACTAACCTGCCTCATGATGCAGTCTTTGCAGCCTATCTTCATGGGCTTGCTGGTTCATAGCCCGGACACCTACAGCTGTGAAGTAAATGCAGTGATATTGAGACATATCTATCCATAGTATAGACAAGCATAGCAATTCTTAACTACTTAATACAATGGCTACTTACTCAGTACTGGGGCATTAGGCATCGTATGGGATTCCTGGATTCACTGGTCCAGTTTATCCTCCCTACGTTGCTTCAGGTCAGGATAATGGTGCCTGACCTGCTCACCAGTCCGAGGAACACCAGTGGCACTGGTGAGATCACGGGCAAGACTGTTCCAGGCCTCCGTTTTATATTGGGTCCCCTGGTACTGGCCCCACAGGAGTCTTTCCTCATGATTGTGGACAAGGAGCCAAACCATTACTTTGGACTCCTGGATGCCCCTGTGTTGCGCTCTGAATTGAGTGCCTTCACCAACACCAGCCATGCTGACTGCAGAAGGAAGCTACAACCAGTTACAGCAATTATTCCCATCTGTGGAGCTTAAATGTGCCTCATTTCCCACACTTATTTGTGTTTGGCCAGTTTTGGAAAAACTCAGCTGTAGGCACGCCTGCTTAGCTGATGTTGGCAATGTTTAAAATTCCTTTGATATATATGTGTCTGTTGAAAGTGTATGTTTGTGAAATGCTGTCATGGCTTAGTGGTTAAGTACTGTGATTGTAGTGCACAGTATCCTGAGTTCGAGCCCTGCCACTGCTTTATATTTTCCTGCTGGCCAGACCTGACTGGTTAAGGTACAGTAAAGGAGGTGTGAGCATGTTTAACTGACTTTGCACAACTTTGCCCGACTTTGCCCAAAGTTGCTCAATGTTGCTCGACGTTGCTTGACATTGTCCGGCATTGCTCAGCATTGCTCGATGTTGCTCAATGTTGCCTGACGTTACCCGATGTTGTGCTCGTTAGCACGGTGCACAGCTGCATGCAAATACATTGTGGTTGCGCTGGTTAGTGCGGTGCGCAGCTACGCACAATAGTATTTAAATATTCTCATTAATGGTAAAATGTGCTTAGCAGTGCTTTATATTGCTTAAAATAGGGTACTCATGCTTCAGAATGCATAACCGTTTCACCTTCATATATATATATATATATATATATATATATATATATATATATATATATATATATATAATTCGTTCACTACTACATTTAACATTTCAATGCTTTTTACAAAACTCCTCTTTGTGCGAAGGCTCTAACCACTATGCTATCGCTATTTTGCTTAATTTGCATATATTTTTCTTATTATCCTGTTCTGGTTTCTAAGCTGCTAACTGTAGCTAAGCAATGGGCAAACCTGCGCAAACCCGTGCAAATACGGGCAGCTATATCAGAAGAAAAAAAAATATATAATTCTTTTTATTTTTAATTTTGTCAGTTGTTTAACATATGGGGGAGTGTAGTGTTACATTGTACACATGTGAGCGGGCTCGCTCATGTAACTCGAAATGAAGGCATTTCTTCATTGCAGGGGCGTGGATTTTTGGACTGCTTGGCAGTCCGACATGCCCCCTATGCTCGTCCATGTTCCGTGTAAGCTTTAGAGTTGAGGCAGTGTGCCCTCATTAATATGCATGGTGCGCTGCCCTCATACTCTTACACTGGAGCTTCCGTGTAAGACTAATCTAGTCTTACACGGAAGATTAGTAAATCTGGGGGCTTATATTTAACATTCAGAATATATTCTATTACATTTCTATTCTCTTTTTTAAAACCTACCAGAGCTCTATACAGATTCAAAGATTCTGCAAGAACAATTAGATTAATTAACCCTAATCCCCCTTCCTCTTCTTCTTAACATAGCCTCTTCTAACTGGATTTAACTTTGATCCCCATATAAACAAAAATGCAATAGACATAATATCTTTTAAATAGTTAGATTCATGTAAATACTTCCTAAACAGTAAAATCAAATAATACTGCACTATATAGAAACCAGTTATACAACCTTAAAAACTTTGAAACTTTTATTAAATAAATAAATTGACTAAAACACACAGTGAAACTTTGAAACAGTTTCAGTTCTTTTAGAGATGCAAAATAAAATGAAGATTAAACAAAGGTAATAGCAGTAAACTATGCACCTAGCTCATTAATTAGTTTAGCTATATTTATATCTATGGGGATATGATAACTTAAAGTACTTAGGTGCATGGGTAAAAAAATGATTTTGTTATGGTAGCTAAGGATCTGTGTAAAAGAGAGTAAACAAAAATAATAGAAAAACTGAGATTATGATATATATATATATATATATATATATATATATATATATATATATATATATATTAAGATAGATGCAGTGAAAATGTTTCTGGTCTCTTTAGTGTTATATACAGATTAGGCATATTTTTATCAATGGGTGAAGCTGTGAAACATAATTAGTAAAGAATTGAAATAATTTGTTTGGGAGAAGAAGAGAACAGAAGTTAAGTGAGATAAACTGATCCTCCAAATAGAACAAGGTGGTCCAGGATTACTTGATTTTAATGACTACTTTACAGCTACACACTTGAGACTGATATACTTAATTCAAGCAAAAGGTTACAAGCCAAAGTGGAACAGTATGGTGATGAAACAAGATTTTTACCAATAAGGATGAGTGCAAGTAGGGATATATAAAACAGGTAAGAGGAGGCTAGAACTTATTAGAGAAAATTAATAAAAGAACCAAGGTATTAGAAGCAAATAACAATAGAAGAATAGCTAATATAGTGTGACTGAGGCATGAGGCAAGCAAAGGTTTGGATTAAAGGTTAGAGGCTGCCTCATCTATCAGGAAGTGATAACAGTATTGACAAAGAGAAATGGGTACAGGAGTGCCTCATAAAAAAACAGTTCTGGTTGATTTTTTATTAGTTGAGTCTAGAACAGAAGGTTCTTTAAAATGTTTAGTTTGTAGGGTATATAATATAGTGTATGATAGCTATAAGAATCAGAAGTGTTTAGGAAAAATTGGGAATAGATATTGGAAAGGCAGTTTACTAAGGATCTCAACTATGCAGCAAAGTCCAGAAAGTTAAGGATGTTTACATGGAAGTGTTTACAAAGGTATTTTTATATCTCAAACATGTTTTAGAATAGTTTCTTAATGTAGAGAGCAACTGGTGGTGTGATGGAGAAGAAAGAGGAAATTAAGAGCATGTTTTTAGGGGATTGTAATGAGTTGAGTTAGTAGATGTAAAAACATATGAGTTAGTAGATTAAAAAAAATATCCACAGAGTGCTTTGTCAGAAATGTTTTGGGATGAAGTGATTGTAACTAAGAAAATTCTTCTTTTTAGATTGGCTGTAAGATTTGAATTATTTAGACATAGTAAGACCTTGCTAAATCTATTGCTATTAGCTGCAAAAATGCAAAAAAAAACAAAAAAACAAAAAAGTTGTTTGAAAATGGAAGTCAAAATCTAAGCTAACCACAAATGAAGTACTAAATATCAAAAAGGAGATAAAATAATTGGAGGTGAGATCTTCAAAAAAGGGAGTGAGCAAATTACATAGAAATAAACAGGGTTTATGGGAATATCACACCCTAAGGGTGGTATTTATAGTCATTTATGCAAATGCATTTAGGCTATCTGAGATGTTTGTGAATGATCATCGCTGAGCTGTGGCTCATAGAGGTCACTTACTCAAATCCATGATAACCTCAAATGAGCCCGTGAGATGTAAATGAGGAATAACATAACTCAACGTATGCTAATGAACTATTCTCTACATCATTTGCAAGTGAGAAATGAAAATTTCCAGTGTTTTTGCCTGTTCAGAGATATGTTATATAAGGGGAAGCTGAGGCAAATCTATAAGAGTTGTGATTATGCTGTCACTTGTTCCTAGTTTTGCTATTTCCAGGTGTGAGTTGCTTGCCTTAGCTGGGACAAAACCACTTGCACCCAGCAGTGCTTACCATCTGAGAAGGTGAAACTATAAGCAAAGGGTAACTCTTTATAACTTTAACAATCAGAGTGGACAGAAACATTATAAGGGTCTTAGTGAGTATGTTTGACCTCCATGGGATATTGGAAGAATACATGGACTTTCTTTTCCTTGTGGGTACTAAGGTATGTTGAGCCATCACTATGTTTGCCTCAGGGACTTTCCATAGACAGACTGGGGCATTTTGAGGATTTCACAGGCTCCTGTCTCTAGGATACTTCAGCAGTTCCTGGTATGTTTTTGACACATGTGGATCAGTAGATTTATTTCCTGGTGTCACTTTAGGATAGAGCTAGGATAATACATGCTTTTTATAGGGTGGCACATTTTCTTGAGGTACCCCATGTGATAGATTGCACCAATGTTGCAATTTGGATCCCTTCAGGTCTGCATGTTGAGCATTATCGTAATAAAAAAGGCTGACATTCCATCAATTGCCAGGTAGTGTGTGATGCATGGGGCTGCATCACCACTGTGTCTACCCAACATCTTGGCAATGCAATGCTCATGATTCCCATATCTGACACACTAGCTCGGTCTGCTGCCTCTTTCTGCATGGGTAGGATGCCCAGTGGTCATCTTGTTGGTATGTGGAAAGATAATTATTTTTTATACTGTATTTTAGTAGTTATTCATGTTAAAATGCATTGCTGAATACTAAACACTTTTTGTCTCCCTCAACACTTTTCTGTCTCTCTTTCTCTCTCTCTCTCTCTCTTTTTTTTTAGGTGATGCTGGTTATCCATTGGAGCCATGGCTCTTTACACCATTGAGAAATCCAAGTGGAACTTCAGAGAAGACATATAACACATCCTTGTTCCAGATCCATATTTTCACTGAGAGGGTCTTTGGCCTTCTGAAGAGCTATTACAGGTGACTAGATGAATCTGGGGGTGCCCTTCAGTATGACCCAACTACTGCATGCAGGATGTTTACTACATGTTGCATTCTATATAACATGATATTGCAACAGTCTGGTGGTGCAGTGACCCATGCTGTCACTGCATCTCCCATTTTCAGTCACACTAGGACTAATGATGACCAACTGACAGCAGTAGTAAAGAACGTCATACA